>NC_135234.1:238778598-239026098 GCF_051348905.1 Ranitomeya variabilis
CCATATGCTGGTGCGGTTGGCCCTGGGTTCCTCCTAATGCAGGACAACGGCAGAACTCATGTGTCATTGAAGCTATGGACTGGCCCATCCGTTCCCCAGACCTGAATCCGATTGAACATATCTGGGAGATCATGTCTTGCACCATCCACCAATGCAACATTGCACCACAGACTGTCCAGGAGTTGGGGATGCTTTAGTCCAGGTCTGGGAGGAGATCCCTCAGACCATCCGCCGCCTCATCAGGAGCATGCTCAGGCATAGTAGGGAGGTCATAAAGGCACGTGGAAGCCACACACTCTACTGAGCATCATTTCCTTGTCTTGAGGCATTTCCACTGACGTTGGATCAGCCTTTAACTTCATTTTCCACTTAGATTTTGAGCATCATTCCAACTCCAGACCTCCGTGAGATATTAGTTGTGACTTACGATAATTTTTAGGTTTTTATATTTCTCAACACATTCCACTATGTAATGAATAAAGATTTACAACTGGAATATTCCATTCAGTTATATCTAGGATGTGTGATTCTAGTGTTCCCATTATTTTTTTGAGCAGTGTGTGTGTGTGTGTGTGTGTGTATCTATATATCTCATATATAAATTGATCCTTTGGGTCTCTGCCACCTTAGAATTCCAAAAATGGGGTCGGGGAATATGAGACACAATACCTGTGTCAGTGGCTTGACTCCTAAGATCGTCGCAAACTAAGCATCTCTGGAATGAAGGGCATGGTTATGCTATAAGGGGGGTCTCAACCACTGTGTCCTTGAATTGAAAATCTCTTTGGTGGCTCCCCAAACTTGAACCACGTATCTGTGAATGGCCAAAGTATTGCTCTAGTGTCTCTAAGAACCCCCGTAAACGCTAAAGGCTCAGTGGCCAAGGTGGTGTTCAGAGTTAAGCAAATTATTATTTGCCATCCAGTACTGTAGACCACAAAGTTGGCCAGTGAGGCAGTATAAAGAGAGGTCTGTGAGCGCCACAGTTGCTTCATCCCATGGTCTCTGAATAGTGGTCAGTTTACACTTGTATCGGTTTGAGCCCATATGAAGGATGGTAAATAGTCATTGATCATGGAAAAGACCTTTTGTGGGACTATAGAGGCAAAATGTTCCAGAACTCATACAGTGAAGGAAATAAGTATTTGATCCCTTGCTGATTTTGTAAGTTTGCCCACTGACAAATACATGAATAGTCTATAATTTTAAGGGTAGGTTAATTTTAACATTGAGAGATAGAATATCAAAAATAAAATCCAGAAAATCGCATTGTATAAATTATATAAATTTATTTGCATTTTGCAGTGAGAAATAAGTATTTGATCCCTCTGGCAAACAAGACTTAATACTTGGTAACAAAACCCTTGTTGGCAAACACGGCAGTCAGACTTTTTTTGTAGTTGATGATGAGGTTTGCGTACATGTCAGGTGGAATTTTGGTCCACCCCTCTTTGCAGATCATCTCAAAATCATTAAGATTTTGAGGCTGTCGCTTGGCAACTTGGAGCTTCAACGCCCTCCATAAGTTTTCTATGGGATTAAAGTTTGGAGACTGGCTAGGCAACAACACGACCTTAATGTGCTTCTTTTTTGAGCCACTCCTTTGTTGCCTTGGCTGTATGTTTTGGCTCATGGTCTTACTGGAAGACCCAGCCAGGACCCATTTTTAATGTCCTGGTGGAGGGAAGGAGGTTGTCACTCAGGATTTTACGGTACATGGCTTCATCCATTTTCCCATTAATGTGGTGAAGTAGTCCTGTGCCCTTAGCAGAGAAACATCCCCAAAACATGTTTCCACCGCCATGCTTGACGGTGGGGATGGTGTTCTTTGGGTCATAGGCAGCATTTCTCTTCCTCCAAACACAGCGAGTTGAGTTAATGCCAAAGACCTCAATTTTTGTCTCATGTGACCACAGTACCTTCTTCCAATCACTCACAGAATCATCCAGGTGTTCATAAGCAAACTTCAGATGGGCCTGCACATGTGCCTTCTTGAGCAGGGGGACCTTGCCGGCACAGTAGGATTTTAAACCTTTACGATGTAATATGTTACCAGTGGTTTTCTTGGTGACAGTGGTCCCAGCTGCCTTGAGATCATTAACAAGTCTCTACTGTGTAGTTTTAGGCTGATCTCTCACCTTCCTCATAATCAATCACATCCCACAAGGTGAGATTTTGCATGGTGCCCCAGATCGATGTCGAATGACAGTCATTTTGTATTTCTTCCATTTTCTTACTATTGTACCAACAGTTGTCTCCTTCTCACCCAGCATCTTACTATTGGTTTTGTAGCCCATTCCAGCTTTGTGCAGGTCTACGATCTTATTCCTGACATCCTTAGAAAGCTCTTTGGTCTTGCCCATGTTGTAGAGGTTAGAGTCTGATTGATTAATTGAGTCTGTGGATATGAGTCTTTTATAATGGTGTCTATGTAAGACAGCTGTCTTTAATGCAGGTAACGAGTTGATTAGGAGTGTCTACCTGGACTGTAGGAGCCAGAACTCTTAGGCTATGTGCACATGTAGGAAGGGTCCTCTGCGGGTTCTCACGCAGCGGATTTGATAAATCTGCAGGGCAAAACCGCTGCGGTTATCCCTGCAGATTTATCACGGTTAGTCTTGTGGATTCCGCTGCGGGTTTACTCCTGCACTATACTATTGATGCTGCATATGCAGTAATATGCAGCATCAATAGTAATGTTAAAAATAAAAAATGGTTATACTCACCCTCTGACGTCCCGATCTCCTCGGCGCTGCACGCGGCGGTCCGGTTCCAAAGATGCTGTGCGAGAAGGACCTTCGTGACGTCACGGTCATGTGACCGCGACGTCATCGCAGGCCCTGCTCGCATAGCAACCCTGCGACCGGATGGCCGCATGCAGCGCTGAGTATACCTTTTTTATTTTTATTCTTTTTTTTAACACAAATATGGTTTCCAGGGCCTGGAGGAGTTTCCTCCCCTCCACCCCGGGTACCATCCACACATGATCCGCTTACTTCCCACATCGTGGGCATAGCCCCATGCGGGAAGTAAGCGGATCAATGCTTTCCTATGTGTGCAGAATCGCCATGATTCTGCACAAAGAAGTGACACGCTGCGGAATGTAAACCGCAGTTTTTCCCGCAGCATGTGCACAGCGGATTGCGGTTTCCATAGGTTTACATGTAACTGTAAACGCAATGGAAACTGCTGTGGACTCGCAGCGTCAAAATCGCTGCGGTTCCGCGGTAAAAACCGCAACGTGTGCACATAGCCTTAATGGTTGGTAGGGGATCAAATACCCTTTTCTCACTGCAAAATACAAATAAATGTATATAATTTATACAGTGTGATTTTCAGGATTTAATTTTTGATATTCTATCTCTCAATGTTAAAATTGACCTACCTTTAAAATTAAAAGACTGTTCATGTCTTTGTCAGTGGGCAAACTTACAAAATCAGCAGGGGATCAAATACTTATTTCCCCCACTGTAGGAATTTAGGGATGACTATCGTTTTCATGACATTGATTCTCCCAGGAACTGACAGAGGGAATATAATTAAATCACGGAGTTGAGTGTGATTTCTTGCCATGTGTATACCTAGATATTTAAAGTGTAATACTATTCGTAGCCTGCAGGATACATCCCGTAGGTAATAACATGGATTTCTGAGTTAATTTTTAGCCAAGAGAACCGGTCAAATTCATCAATCACATCCAGTGTCAGGCAGTGTAAAGGTACCGTCACACTAGGCGATATCGCCAGCGATCCGTGACGTTGCAGCGACCTGGATAGCGATATCGCTGTATTTGACACGCAGCAGCGATCTGGATCCCGCTGTGAAATTGCTGGTCGCTGCTAGAAGGTCTGCACTTTATTTGGTCGCTAGGTCGCCGTGTATCGCCGTGTTTGACAGCAAAAGCAAGGATACCAGCGATATTTTACACTGGTAACCAGGGTAAACATCGGGTTACTAAGCGCAGGGCCGCGCTTAGTAACCCGATGTTTACCCTGGTTACCAGCGTAAAAGTTAAAAAAACAAACAGCACATACTCACCAGCGCGTCCCCCAGCCTCTGCTTCCTGACACTGACTGAGCGCCGGACCTAAACTGAAAGTGAAAGCACAGCGGTGACGTCACCGCTGTGCTGTTAGGGCCGGAGCTCAGTCAGTGTCAGGAAGCAGAGGCTGGGGGACGCGCTGGTGAGTATGTGCTGTTTGTTTTTTTAACTTTTACGCTGGTAACCAGGGTAAACATCGGGTTACTAAGCGCGGCCCTGCGCTTAGCAACCCGATGCTTACCCTGGTTACCCGGGGACCTCGGCATCGTTGGTCGCTGGAGAGCGGTCTGTGTGACAGCTCTCCAGCGACCAAACAGCGACCCTGCAGCGATCGGCATCGCTGTCGCTATCGCTGCAGCGTCGCTTAATGTGACGGTACCTTAACTCAGATTGGCCATGAACAAGATTAAATCATCCACAATCAACCCCAAGCAGTCTTCCTAGGATCCTACCTTAATGTCTTGATAATCTGAAGTCTGCCAGGGAAGCATTAGTTGTCAGGTTCCATCAAATAACAAGGGAGATAGAGGGCACCCCTGTCTGGTCCGACTCCCCAAGGAAATAAAAACCATTAATCAGGACCCTGGCCTTCAGCGATCGTTGCGGCAATCTCCTGAAGCCTGATCCACGCGACCGAATCAAATACCTTAGTGGCATCCAGAGATGCCAAGGCCCAATCTTCCTGTCCTTTCCAACCCAACTGTGAAGTTTAAGCTTTATTGTGGTCATAAATCAGCTAATATTGTGGCTCTTATTTCTCTTCTCCTAAACATTCTCTGCTATAAGACAAGTTTATGGACAGATTTGACAGGTAAAGGCATTCTTGTATGTGATTTGATATATAAAGGCTGTAAGAAGCTAAAAAGTTCTAAAATATTTAGACAAAATATGCATAATAAATTCAAAGAGTAAATAAGTTTTTAACATATTTTCTTCAAATTTGGCAGCACTTTATTGCCTGCATATTGATGTAAGTCTGGGACCCGAGACCTCCACTGATTTCTGATCTACACTGGGGGGGTCTAGTGAGAAAATAAGTGCTATATATTGAGTCAGTACCCCGCTCTGTGTCTGTGCACCACTTCGGGGTCTATTGCCAATTAAAGTCTCTGCCAAATTTGAAAACACTTCTTAAAGTTTACCTCTATTTACCTCCATTTTAATGGAATTCATAGATGTTAGTTGATGTTCTGTAGTGCTGCTCTTTTAAGACCTGTTAGGCTACAGTTTAATCTGTACCAGCTGGGGTTAAACAATAAGATTGTCTCCAAAAGATCATTTTTATCCCTTTAGGACTGGGTTTGAATGTCTACGAATTGTCATAAAAATATATATATTGGACAAAGAGGTCTATGACTAAGAATACTTGTGAAATCTAAAAAATAAGTTCCACGACCGTCCTCTAAGCCCTATACAGAGAAACATGAAGGCTCTATGTATGGCACACACAAATATGGGTAATAAAAAAGTTAATAGAAACTGGTGAGGAAGGGACTGTATTAATCAGATGTCCCGTATTGAAAGTCATTGGATATTTCAACTGGACACATTTAAACCAAAAAGGTCTGAATAACGAGATCGAGCTACTCGCATTTCAGTGAATAAATAGGATGCATATACAATCTTAAAAATGTCCAATTGGTCATTAGTATACGGAACACACTTACCACTATGGACCATGCCTGATTAAGAAAAGTGAAAAATAGAAAAAGACACATGCTATATAAACAAGGATCACCATTAAAGGTAAGATATTTTTTTATTGGAACACACAGCCAGAAAATAATAATTAAAAACACTTAAAAGTCAAAAATTGACACAGGACCTCAATAAGGTTTACCCCGCCCAAACAAGCAACCATGTAACTAGACCAAATAGAATGAACAAAGACAAGAACATACATGTGTGGTCTAGCTCAATGACAACTTGAACTGTCATTGGAAATGTGCACAAAATAGGTAACAATTTGCACACTGCCCCCCAAAAGAGGGAAATTGGTCTAAGTCCTAAAATGAGAAATAGAACTATAACAAATTGGTAAAAGTGTTCCGTACAAAAAGGCTCACACTGTTAAACCAATATAGTAAAAAAGTGCTAAGTGCAAGCACTCTAAAGTAATTAGCCAATATAATAATTGGCAGACAATCCTACAAGTATTATAAACCTCAATTCGATAACATGTATGTAAAAACAAAATGACATTCATGAACCAACCACACGTGTAAGGCAGATAATCTGCAATCCAACAAATGAAGTGCCAAAGAATTCTTGTTAGTCTGAACCTGAGGTAGAGCGATGCCAGCCCAGAGCCATCACCTGTAAAACAGAAATAAATGTGCAAAAAAAGTGCACTATATCATGGTTAACAAAAGAAAAGTAAGTGCCCAGATGCCCAATGATTAAAGAAACCACAGTTTCCAAAACAAATTGGAAATAACCCTGGTCCATCCAAGGATCCGTACCAGCACGGACAGTGTGACGTCGCGAGATGTCTCTCTCTGGTCAGGGCTTCTATCATCTGAGCTTCTCTGGGAATATCCCATCATGTGCCACCAGCAAGGAAACCGTTCCAGCCTACTCACCAAATTAACATTCTTTCCTTGGAACTGACAGATTGGAACTCAAAATCCGAGGTACTCCACCCATTACATTTTAAAGACTTGTCGCTGCCATTGGACCATTATATAGTATATTTTAATTCAAATGTACATTTTTTTTTACTTTGGGATATGCTAGTGTTTTATATGCATCTTTGTAGACTATTCAGTATGACCTACGGTATAAATTAATCAATGTGAAAATTATTTTAAACTACGGATCACTCAACTATGAGGTCACTAAAACATATATTGTTTTAGTGAAGCACAAAGTGTTAGTACTTTTATGTAGTTTAGATAAAAAATACAGGGGAATTCTTCTTTAATTGTAAAAACGAAAAAACTGACGCTCCTAACCACAATACGAGATTTGGAAAAAAGAAGAAATTCTTTATGTAGAATGCTACTGGTGAATGACACAGGTTCTGTGTGCACCTGTCAAAATCAATAGTAGGTTACTAGTAGGGATAATATTCACATGCGCTGTCTACAATGAGGTAAGAATGGGACAATAGATATGGGTTCAAAAACACTAATACCCGTGGGGGGGTCTTGGCATCAGTTTTCCAGGCAAGGTTAAACATGCACACATAGGTAAAGTTAATTAACTATACGGCACTTTAACTATGTGTGCATGTTGATGTGTATGTTAAATCGGCACATTTACTTTATCAGGGAGACGACCCTCCCATATTTAATTGCACAGGACATAAACCCTGCTCTAAGCGCCTTTCACCAGCTGATGATTGTCAGCACTCTAACCTCTCATAACCAGCGGATCATGATCAAATATTTAACCTTGCCTGAAAAACTGATGCCAAGACCCCCCCCCTGTACCATCACCATAATCAATAGTGAGTACACCTAAAATCTACTAATTTAGGGTTTCTATGGACCAGTGAAATCATAATTAAAAACGTTGCAAATTTATCTCTCAGGGGGAACTGCAAGAATACACAGGAAAGGCTATTCCCAAGCATTTGGGTATCTGCAGGCAGCACGGAACCCACACTGGCACTAATAACCTAAACGCCACCTGCAACGGGTACTTTTTTCCGACGTTATCAAACAGTAAGTGTTTTTGAACCCATATCTATTGTCGAATTCTTCTTTAAACTTTATAAAAAATATATATATTTTACTTTTTTTCTGTACTATTTCCTAGTCCTCTTTGGGGTCTTGACCATGCGATCTCTCAATTCCTTTCTGTACGGTTTCCTAGTACTCTTTGGGGTCTTGACCATGCGATCCCTCAATTCCTTATACAATACACTTCAATATTGCTCATGTGACTTCGTAGGAATACTACCCATGGTAGACACAAAGGCCTTCGAAGGTTGTCATCACCTACACATTTCCACCATGTTAGAGACCTTTTAAATGCTAAGCTTGACAGTGGTTTTTCAGAGATTAACCTGATGCATCAGTAATCTAGTTGGGACCAGAGTAATACAACTGGCACTTGTGCTGTATAGCGAGGGCACAGCTGCTCAGCACATTCCTTCCAGTAAAAGCGCAGACAGCAGGCTTCGCTAAGGGGTTAAATTACAACCAGTGCCGCTGATGATTTCTATTACATGGTAATCAGTTGTTATGACTTGGGGAGGATGAATGGTCATTCATGTACTGCATGGGTGGGCCAAGTCAACTTAAGCCACTCTCTGTTCTCACTTATGGAGGGTCGGGAAGGATCCTGAACAGCATCACCAGGTCCATGATGTCCTTTTGGACTAGTTGGTCTTTATGTGATTCCCGTTATTATATATTTAATGGAAATGTTTTTCACTTTTTTGTGTGTGAAAAAGATGGAAGAGAACGTTTAGAAAGAAAAAACAGCCAATTTGACAATGTGAACCTAATCTCTCGATTTAAAAGATTTGCAACTAAAATATTTAAATTTAATACTAAATTATAAAAAAAAAAGTTATTTAAAAACTCATTATCAAATGTAAAGCAATTTTCCAGGACTTGAGTACATTTTTAGTAAGCTGTGCAGTTTGCCGAATATTAACAGTGTGTAATATACACATCATTAGGATTTGGCTCCTCTTGCCACTTCCAGTGGTCGTCGTACTTGTGGTCATATGTAGACTAGAGTTTCAGTAGTTTCTCTCAATGCTATGAGCTGCAATTTGCTAAAAATCTACTCCGGTTGGACAAGACCTTTCATACTGATGAACTTTCCTTATATTTGGGTACTGCACAGTCACGTGTTTAGACCTTGTAGAACCACTCAATGCTACTACACCATGTACCAGGCTACAACGCAGCCCCTTCTCTCACCTAATCATTGAGGGTGCTGGGAATAAGACCCCGGTTACACTCACAATCAGTGTTCTGATACTGATGGCCAATATGAAGACTCTGTAATCAATAATAAAGTCCTGGACAATCCTCTTAAGCACATACATGGAATTTGCCTTTATACTCTTACATTGTAGATACAGCTGTAGACCACAAGCAGTATCATAAATTATTATGCATAATTGCAGAGAAGTCAATGACTGATACCAAGGAATTTACTTTACAGTTTTATAGCTTATTTTACAAGAATAGTTAGGTCAGTAGAAAGCAAACAAAAAACTCATGGTGGCACGTCTCTTCCAGTTATAGAAGAAGTCCATTGGGTCCCGAATAAATATCTTCGATATACATCCTGTACGCTCATATTTTCTAATCCATTTCTAAAGGCTTTGTCTGTCCAAATAATGACTGGTACAGTTCAGTCCTGTAAAAAAATAAAATACAGAATTAAAAATAAAAATTCACTTGGATGATTTAGCATGATGCAGAGTGTGTTATATGGGTCAGACGTTGATAAACAGCTACAATTTACAGGTTGTGTTTTTTTTCTTTTTTTAAACATTTCTACAGTTGCACTGTGTGAATGCAGATTACCAAATGGTGTCTGTGTTCTGTGCACACTGTTATGATGCCCCTGTATTCCCAACGAGAATGGCTGGTCACAGCCCCTTCAACGCTCATCCGTTAGAACAGCTGCATACCTAGTCACATGCTGACTAGTTTCACAATAGAACAAGGAGAGAAGTAGATGAATATCTAGCTGGCACGTGACTGCCCACTGGTGTTTGGAATACAGGGGAATTGTCACCGTGTGCTGGCTCATGGCAGTCTGCAGTCACTACGTGGGGAGAGCCCAGAAATTGGTTTCACTATGTCACCCCCTGTTCATTTCCATCAGAGAAACATGCGCACAATGCATAGAGTGGCTCGGCATATTGGTACAGTTGGCGCCTTTTGATTATCCTATGTATTTACACATCAAGAGAAGATGCTTCTCTACCCTAATAAATATCAAGCATCGGAGGATTTCTGCAGCCATTCAGCTTTATGATCCTTTCCTCCCAATGATCCCGTTACATATATATGTTGACCATTGTGAAAATCTATATTTATCATATATTTCTTTTCCACTATTTGTATGCCTTCACTAGACACTAGAGTCCTGCCTGTAGACCATGTGTAGTCTTTCTAGATTTTATTGTATTTTTAGACTCCGCGACCATTTCCCACTAATGCTCAATATTGATTAAACAGTCATAAGAGAAAACAGTTCGAGGTCGAAGCATGTGTCATTTTGTAGCCATTCGGAGGCCTCCTTCTGGTCTGAGCATCTTGCTTCCAAGCACTGCAATGCCAGGTGCAATTCCTACATTGTAAGCAGTTACCGTCCAGGCAGGGCTCACATGTCAGCAGCTGCCGCTGAAGCCGGCTTTCCACGGAGCATCATTTCACACACAGGTAGGCACGGCTGACCAGCGAGCAGTATTCCTTCTATCGAGCACACCGAAAGGCTGACTACTCACACCGAGCACAATCCCCTGGGTCAGTGTGTACGCCATGAACGAGGTAGCCCCTAATATCACAGGAAGCTATGGATGGCCACCCAGATCTGTGCAGAGGGTTCAGCATTTATCTACACCAGCACCAGAGAGCTGAAACTAAGCCATCAGGAATGAATTGTCATCAGACCTTCAGCATCAATTCAAGGGTTTTACAAAAGTATAACATTAACCATTTATGAACTGCAGCATATTTTTTTTTATTTCTTTTTTTTACAGCCCTTTCCATTTTCACAGGCATAAAAGCAATTGGATAGGCTATTAAAATAATAATAATAAATAAGCATTGCTTTAATTACTGGACACTTTGTAGTCAGTGAGAAGTCTGGAACCCATGGACATCACTAAATTCTAAGACATCTGCCTGGAGATGCTGTCCACTACTTGGACAATCCCTTCTCATTTCCCAAACTTGGCCTTAATAATATAAAAAAAGCTTATACTCGCCTCCCACGCCGTCCCAGTGGTGTCAGCACTTGGTTCCCGGGGCTCTCATGTGATTGTTATGGCACGTGATCCTGGTGCCCAGTCACGGCTGGAGTCACTGTCTCTGCCTTTGTACTGTTAAGTAATTAACAGAAAGTGAGAACTGCAGCTGCTGCTCACTTCTTGTTAATTACTTAACAGTATGACAGCAGGGACAGTGACGCCAGCGGTGAGTATGAGCTTTTAACTTGCACCAAATATTTCGATCAAGAAGGGGTTTTCTAAGTAGTGGACAACCCCTATAACTGCTGCTTGCTCGTGCCCCCAGTTTTCTCTTAAGTAAGGGGCCAGTGTAGAAACCTGACCTCAGAACAAAGTTATAAATTTAGGCTGCAGACAGAGAATTGTGTTCACATGTTGGGAGCAGCCTGAGAAGCTGGTGTGATCCAATCTACATTCGTCCTACCCTCAGGGAGCAGAAAGCAACTACCAGTTAATAACTTCTGTAAGTTTCTCCTGTTTATTTTGATACTGTTTTGCATAAGTTGTATGTCTTTTCATTATCATATTTTTATACCTTTTTCTTATTGTAAGCATTGAACCTTTTGTTATTAAAGTATAAAACTTTAACAAGTTGAACCTTGAATGTTTTAAAGAATCCATAGCCTAAAGGTGTGTGAGCCTTATGAGTTATAGACATATTTTTATTAGTATTATTATTAGTCCGGGACTCATCGCCCGTGTATTCGATGAGTGGTGGCAGCACGTATGAGCGGGTGTGTGGCCTGGGTCGGTGTGTGATTTATGCTCCCATTACAGCATAGGACAGAGGTTGAATGCTGGACTGAGAGTGGGGAGATAGATTAACCCTTGCAGGCACAACCCCAAGTCACGTGTGAGAGCAGGCACGTGACAAATAAGTGACACCACGGAGTAGGGAACCGTGACAAGATTTATTCACATCTCTTAAGTAAGTGAAACGCTAAATCAGGCTATGGTCAGGTGACTGGTGCGGACATTGAAGAATATTTCATGACTTTGTCTTAAAGTGGCTTTCCTCGCAAAGTACATGTTAATCAATAGATCTTTGAATAATAATAAGTTCCACAGTTGGACCTGTTTCTAAAAATATGTTCCTGTGCTGAGATAATCTTATAAATGTGCCCCCTGCTGTGTGCGGTGTTTTGGCTGTGTCTGACCGTACAGGGACATGGTCTGATCATACCACAGCTCCTGGGCAGGGGAGGAAGCAAAAGACAATACTGACATTACAACATGGGTGCAGATATTCTTCTGTGAGGTAACACATTATCTACTATATAATTGTCTAAGGGTCACTTCCGTCTGTCTGTCCTTCTGTCTGTTGCGGTTATTCGTTCGCTGATTGGTCTCGCCAGCTGCCTGTCATGGCTGCCGCGACCAATCAGCGACACGCACAGTCCGGAAGAAAATGGCCGCTCCTTACTCCCCGCACTCACAACCCGGCGCCCGCATACACCCCTCCGCTCACACAGGGTTAATGCCGGCAGTAACGGACCGCGTTATGCCGCGGGTAACGCACTCCGTTACCGCTGCTATTAACCCTGTGTGACCAAGTTTTTTACTATTGGCGCAGCCTGTGCAGCGCCAATAGTAAAAACATCTAATGTTAAAAATAATTTAAAAAAAAATTTATATACTCACCTACGCCGCCTTTCCCGCTCCTCGCGATGCAACCGGCACGTTCCGTTTGCACGGATGGTCTGGCAGAAGGACCTGCCATGACGTCACGGTCATGTGACCGTGACGTCATCGCAAGTCCTACGCGCCTGCGCGGAAATGACCTGCCGTGACGTCACGGTCATGTGACCGCGACGTCAACACAGGCCCTGCGCGCCTGCGCGAGCAGGCTGGGACTGGAAGCTGCCGCCTGTACCTCGTACAGGCGACAGAACTACAAGTATGGTGAGTATGTTAGAACTACAAGGGGCCCTCGGATCGGAAGGTGAGTGTTTATTTATTTTTTAACCTGTGACATACGTGGCTGGCCAATATACTATGTGGCTGGACAATATACTACGTGGCTCTGTGCAGTATACTACATCGCTGTGCAATATACTGCGTGGCTCTGTGCAATATACTATATCACTGGGCAATATACTACGTGGCTCTGTGCTGTATACTACGTCACTGGGCAATATGCTACGTCACTGGGCAATATACTACGTCACTGGGTAATATACTACATAGCTGGGCAATATACTACATGGCTGGGCAATATACTACGTGGCTCTGTGCTGAATACTACGTCACTGGGCAATATACTGCGTCACTGGGCAATATACTACGTCACTGGGCAATATACTACGTCACTGGGCAATATACTACATGGCTGGGCTATATACTACGTGGCTGGGCAATATACTACGTGGCTGGGCAATATACTACGTGGCTGGGCTATATACTACGTTGCTCTGTGCTGTATACTATGTCACTGGGCAACATACTACATCGCTGGGCAATATACTACGTGGCTCTGTGCTGTATACTATGTCACTGGACAATATACTACGTCACTGGGCAATATACTACGTGGCTCTGTGCTGTATACTATGTCACTGGACAATATACTACGTGACTGGGCAATATACTACATGGCTGGGCTATATACTACGTGGCTGGGCAATATACTACGTGGCTGGGCAATATACTACGTGGCTGGGCTATATACTACGTGGCTGGGCAATATACTACGTGGCTGGGCAATATACTACGTGGCTCTGTGCTGTATACTACGTGGCTCTGTGCTGTATACTATGTCACTGGACAATATACTACGTCACTGGGCAATATACTACGTGGCTGACCAATATACTAAGTGTGCTGTGCTATATACTACGTGGACATGCATATTCTAGAATACCCGATGCGTTAGAATTGGGCCACCATCTAGTTTATAAATAAGCACCCTGCACCGTGACTGCTCAGACAGTGACTGGCTGTAAGAAATGTACAGACCGCACATTTATTTTTTCCTGGCTGCTGCCGAGTGCTGCAGTTTGTGTCCTATTACAATTAATGGCAGACACACGGCAGCGCTGTATTAGCATGTTTGATCTGATTGGCTGATTGTCACTCCTAAAGTGCATGACTGAGCCCCAGGCACCCATGACCCTGTCGTCAGTTCACTGCCAGCCTTCCTTGCACTTCACAACCCCTGCGATTGTGACCAGCCAGGGTCATCTAGCCATCACAATCTGGCCTTTGTACAAGTTTCTGAGATCCTTATGTTTGCTCATTTTTCCTGCTTCAGAACATCATCAACTTCAAGAAATGACTATTTGCAGAAAAATAAATGCCACCATCATGGGATAATCCGTGTTATTCAATTCGCTGTAAACTTCTCACAAACGCAGCTAAGGTTTACTGTCAGATTATTTGAATATTTCAACATGGAAACAAAGAGGTTACAGTACTGGGAAATCACTGGTGGCCATGTGCATCAATGGATTGCACTGTCAAACAGCTCAACACATTGTGGTATATGTAGCAATACTGCAACTTTATAGACAGTGGAAACAAACACTCTTAAAGGGAGTGTCCCCAGGTTTTTGTGGCTTCATCTGAGAGTGATGTGTCACTTACTGAGCTGACTGCTGCAAGTTTTGACAAAATCATGTTCTCTGTTGCAGATTTAGCAGTTCTGTGAATATTGAGCCCTGTATATCTCCGCAAACACAACTGATTGGCAGCTTTCTGTACACTGTGCATAGGCAGAAAGATGACAATCAGTGGTGGGCGGTGAGTTATACAGAGCTCAAATGTGGCAGACTACATGGCAGCAGGTTTACTAGTCCTCTAGCGATAATCCTGCTGATAAATCAGTGCTTTTATCTAAACTACAGCAAGCAGCCCAGTAAGTGACATCACTGGAATCAGGGTCTCTGTCTCTACATTATGCTGCTCTAAGATTGAGTGGCAACAATCTGGTGACAGATATTTGGGACATTTTTATACTGTCTAAGTTCACCCCACCTTTACGCTTACTTTGTGGCACTAATAGCATTCTGGCCACTACATTAAAACCTGATGGTACTTGCCCTTCCTCAGATCAGCACTAGTTCTACAGTTTGTTTTCTGGCTGCAGGGTGACGTGATGACTACAACACACATCACCACTGCAGCCATTCACCGAGTTCAGTGATTAAAGGGACTCTGTCACCTGAATTTGGAGGGAACAATTTTCAGTCATATGGGCGGGGTTTTCGGGTGTTTGATTCACCCTTTCCTTACCCGCTGGCTGCAATATTGGATTGAAGTTAATTCTCTGACCTCCATAGTACACGCCTGCGTAAGGCAAATTGCCTTGTGCAGGCATGTACTACGGAGGACAGAGAATGAACTTCAATCCAATATTGCAGTCAGCATGCAGCCAGCGGGTAAGGAAAGGGTGAATCAAACACCCGAAAACCCCGCCCATATGGCTGAAAATTGTTCCCTCCAAATTCAGGTGACAGAGTCCCTTTAACTGCAGTGGTGATGTGCGCTGTAGCAGTCCTGTAGATGGAGCCCAGAGGAGCATTGGAGAGCAAGGGCTGGATAGGAGCAGGGTCAATGCAATCTGATTTTATTATTTTAACCCAATGCTGGCCATAAGTAGTAAGAACACTAAGTGGAAAACCCCTTTAAGTCAGATCCCTTGTCCACTAACAAGTTGCAGAAAGCATGTAAAACACACAAATGTGGTACAGATCTTGGAAGTTTTTTTGTGAAAATTCGGCCAGAATTCTGGCTCATTTACCTTAATAAATCTCTTTAGCCATGTTCTAATTAATCCTAAATTGTAATTCATGCCTGCACTGACCTGTCACAAGCCAGGCCTCCCTCTTTCTCCATCATTAATTATTTGGACGCTGAATGGACACAAATATCACTAGATATGGATGAGAAACTCAGGTTTTACTCCTTTGGAAATCGTGGTTTGCTAGGATCACACAAAATGTGCTTTATCTTTTTTTTATGCTGCATTTATTTCTGAAACTTTTCTCCTCAACCACAAAGGACACAAAAGATATAAAAGTCTTAAATGCAACATGCAGATAAGATGTATATTGTGTATAGTGGACTAAAGTATTGGGACACAGCTCAATTACATTTTTCATTAAAGGGAATGTGTACATTTTTTATTTTAATTAAAAAATATTTATGAATTGTAATAAACGCTTTATGTAAACAGTTATTTTTAATAATTGTATGTGTTGCTGCTGGGGGCCTCTATGTGTACACTGTGCATGCCAGTTACATGCATAGGAAAGTAGTGACAGTCTCTGATCCCTATGCTGTGGATGTATTATGAACAATCAGTGGGGCCGCGGCGGTGAACTGATCCAGATCCTTGACACTATTCGGCTATGTTTCCAGGGTCAGGAAACGTTCAGGATTTGCGGCGGATTGGACGCTGTGTACAGCTGCAGCGTCCAGATGTTACAGCATAGTGGAGGGGATTTTATGAAATCCCGTCTCCACTATGTGGGCAGGGCCGCATCCGGCGGCCCTGCGTATCCGGACATGCGGCGCGTCTTTCTAGACCGCAGCATGTCTATTTATCTTGCAGAGACGTTCCGTCTGCGCAAGATAAACAACACAGTCCTATGTGTAGGATGCGGTGATTCCTCATGTGCTCAATGAACACATCCGGAATCACCATGTGTACAACAGGGAATGGTGATTTGGGCGGAGCGGGGTGTCCACTGCGTCCAAAGCGCAGCGATTCCGGAACATGGATACATAACCTAAAGGGTGTGGCTGTGAAGAGAATGGTCGCCCTGGATTAGCTCCTAGGGCTGACAACTGTAGGCTCACCGAACGCCTCCTGAATTACAATCTTGCCGTCACTGTGTAGGTATGGCGCTTCACTGGGATTTGAAACTTTATCCCTCCCCATCCTTCTGCAAACACCCAATCAAACCAGAGGGATCAGTTCTAGAGCACATTTGCAGAAATTATATTGTTACATAGCATTACTATTGCTTTTTTTGAAAATGTGAACTACCCCCTCCTAGTGTTCAACTGTGGGAAATATGAAAAATAAAAGTACATTTTTCACATTTTCAACAATCCAGAAAATAGTTAAAAATGCATTTTTTTGTTGTTGGAATAGATTTTCTTTAAGTCCTTTTGCCACCTGTGCATAAAATCCAGTCCCCAGCCGTAGACGGGGTTGTTTTAAAGAGCTTACTGAATTCAATCATGGTCCTCTAAGAAGTCAGCGTACTTTCCTCCCATCTAAGTCACTGAAAAGTAGAAGCATTCAGGTGCCAGAGAAACCAGCCATGAAGTGGCAGACCACAAAGCTACAGATTGGGGGTTGCCAAGTGTTGAGGTCCATAAAAGTTGCTAATGCTCTGTAGACTCAATAACTGCAGAGATCCAAATCTCCTCTGTCAATAAAGGGGTCGGCCATTTTGTTGTTAGTGAAGCTTTCCTCAGATTGCAGAATTATCTATTCCATAAAATGGCTGCTGGTAGTGGGTCATATGACCAGACCTGTCCATCAGCCTCCTACAATAGTAAAGAAGCTATGACATGAGAGGAGTTTTACAAATGAAGGAGGCTGAAGGACAGGCCTGGGCATATGCTCCTCTACACTTTATTTACTGACGTACTAGTCAGTTTCTGAGGAAAGTTGCAACCACAAGGTAAATGGCTCAGCCCTCTATATGTGCCAGGATCTTTATGGCATGGGTTTCCATGGTTGAGCCCCTGCACACAAGTTTTCATCACCAAGCACAATGCCAAGAGTCAGATAGAGAGCATAAAGCAGGACAGTGCTGTTCGAGTGAAGTTTGATGGATGAGTCTGGGTTTGCCAAATGCCAAGAGAACGTTACCTGCCTGACTTCACTGTGGTACCTGTAATGTTTGGTGAAGGAGGGATAATGCTGTGGAGATGTTTTTCAGGGGTTTGTCTAGGCCCCCAAGATCCAAAGAATACAAATCTTAATGCTCCAAGTACCAAGACATTTTAGTCAATTGTATACTTTTAACTTTGTGGGAATGGTTTGGGGAAGGCCCTTTTTTTGGGCCAAGCAGACTGTGCCCCAAGGACAAAGCATGTTCCATAAAGGCATGATAGAGTGAGGTTGGTGTGCAAGAGCCACCATGAATGACCACAAAGAACCCTGACCTCATGGAACACCTTTGGGGTGAACTAGAACAGAGATTACAAGCAATTCTTGTCTCACAGCAGTGTCTGACCTCACTAATACTTTTCTAAATGAATGGGCAAAAACTCCCACAGACACAATCTACACAATATGAAACTGCTTTCCTAGAAAAGATGACTGTTTTATATGTAAAGGGAGGACATACTCCGTATTAATACCTGGATTTAGAATTGGATGCCATAGAGGCTTCTGAACGCGTTTCTATACTCTCGTCCATATAGTTTGCGTGTATAATTCAATCATAGATTCCATTTCTTTTATAAATGTGGAATTTTGCATTCAAGCATGCCTGTGTCCAACTGGAGATAAGAAGATTACTGGTTATTAATGGATATGGTATGGGGCAAAACTAGGAAGTGAGTCTTCAAACCCTTAACCCCCACGTACCATTAAGCAAGGGAGGATGTACTCGGTGACTGGTAGCTCATCCTGTTTAAATACTTGCATTAAAGGGTTGAACCACTCCTGGACCTGGATACCCATCTCTTTGGCAAGCCCAAGGATGGCTGCAGTCTTTCCGGGGCCTCTTCTGGATTAAGGTGGACACTCCTGGTCTCGATATACAAACACAGATCCCAAATACTGCCCAAACTACAGCTATGTGACGGCGGCCTCCTGATTACTCTGTTCTTCTCTTACCTCATGCAAACAATTAAGAATAATAAGTGACTACTGACATTGGTCCCACAGCACAATTTGTGGGGTTTTCTTTATTTTTACAGCAAACTATCTCAAATTTAAGAAAAAAATGGTGGTGGGGGGGAAGCTTGATCACACTGATTCAAATGCAGACAAGAGGATCGGACCGAAGGGTGCCCATGTCCCAGGCTGGTGCAGCCCGGCAATAACGAACCAGGGGGAAGACGGAAGAGACTGCACATCCAAGGTAAATATAACAACAAATTATTGACTTTTATGTACATTGCATGTGCCGATTCTTTCGTCTTCCCCCGATTCATCTCAAATTTAATCTTCCATACTTTCACGTAATTACACTGTTTCTTGCAATACTAAAAGATGCTAGTAAACTGAAGTAACAATCTCTGGGCTTTTTTCCACTAACATAATCCAAATATATTAGATTTAGCTGCATAGTCACAAGGTGGCACTGCAACATTCATTTCCAACAGGGTTCGAAAACTATATGTTTGCAACTTAAGGCTATAAATTACACAGTAAGCCAGCCATCATCATCACCATCATCCAAGCGCTTGGAAAAGATTCAGAAAGGTCTGCTTCAATTCCCTCTCTTTTGGTCAGGTCAGGATTGGGTACTTTAAGCCTGTGCAAATGCTTTTAGCCCTGCGGCTTTAAATTACAAAAGATGACATGTGACCTGTGCCTTGCCTCTCATGAGATCAGCTGGAAGATTTATAAATATTTAAGGAGGTCAGAATTGGCCTAAACAACAGGACACACTGGAAGAGTGATGGCAGGTAACAGAAGCTGAAATACTAGCTTTACGACTAAGGCAAACCCGAAATATTCATAGGAATAGAAATATAAAAACCTTCGCCTCATTATTACACAAGACGCTTCACCAAACAGGAAACAGCCTTCTAAACCCAGTTTATAAGGGAAAAATATTTGCAGTGATTAGACAGCCAGCTCCAATATTGTGAGCACCTACTACACAAGAAGATATGGTCCAGACTTTCATAGAAAGCAAATCATGCTTTACGTGAAATATCTCATAAAAAAATTACCATATTTAAGAGGGAACCTTTAAAGAAACTGTACACTATGACAGCAGTGCTCTTTTGAAGCCAATGTCAATTATCAGATGAATGAATCGATTTGCAGGACCCTGGTCGGGGGTCAGGTTAGTATTTTGCAGCTGTCAGCAGGAGCGCTGGAAACCGCCTCGGACCTGCCGGCATCTCCGACTCATCTTTTCATTAGTTGGTACGGCGCATCAATTGTTGCAGCCTGACGCACACACAATGGCGCCGCAGACCAGCTAATCTAAAGAGGAGTGGATGCCGGCAGGTAGGAGGTCGTTTGCAGAGATCCCGCCACGGATTGCTGACCTGGCGGCTGGACTAGGGTCTTACAAACTGACTCGCTCATCTCTACCAGTTAGTAAATATTTCTGCCTATATAGATTAACAGACAAAATAAAGTCTATAGAACTTATTGGTGAATATGGCCGGTATATATTGTTAGTGATATTGGACATCAAACAGCACAGAACAAAATCCTCACTTTTTGCTTGTGGACCATGTGCTACATAAAGGGGTTCTCCCATGAACATGTAAAACAAAGTGCAGGCAGCGACAAACCATAAAATCTGAAGTTAAAGGGGTTGTCTACCACCAAGACAATTTCCTCTTGATAAAATGTTTGGACCCCATAAAATAATAAAGCCTATACTCACCTCCCGTGCTGGGGTCCTCCCGCGGTGTTGGCACTCGCTCTCCCGGGGCTCCCGTGCAGTTGTTGGGACACGTGAGCCCTGCGCCCAATTATCGCTGGAGTCACTGTCCCCGCCTTCAGATAAATGATAAAACATGAAGAGAAGTCTGGGCTACAGCTGATCCGCGACTTCCTCTTCTGCTCAATTCGACAGTAACTGTGGACAGTGACGGAGACAGAGTGCTGACACCGCAGGAATTGCGCCAGCACAGGAGGAGAGTATAAGATTTATTATTTTAGGGGGGCAAGCGAGGGGTATAAGAAGAAGTTGGCCAAGTAGTACTTTAATTATGTCCCAAAACCGATCCAAAACAAATCTTTGCAATGTTTTTAGAGCACTTCTGCTCTATTCTTGTTGGGTAGGTAGGCAGTAGAGAAGCATCACACCTTGACAAACCCTGATGTTTCTCAAATGTGCACTTTGTGGTTTAGCAGCTGATCAATGTGTAGCGACGGGAAGGTGCTAATGAAGGGCATCAGTTTTCTTTTCATTTGTTTTTCACTGAAGCAGGTAGACTGTCAACTTTTTTTTATCCAAACACTCAAGAATTTATCAGTTAAAAAGTAATGAAATGAGGATAGAAATCTGAAGTACAAGGTATGTCTTCCAAGTTTAATCTGTTTTATAGACATCTCTATAGTCTTTATTGACAGACTCGGATCTGTAAATCATTAAGAATAGTACATGCTCGGAGTCTCACCGATCTGTTTTTGATACTGATGTGTGCTTGGCTCAATGAAACTATGGGTCAGTGTGCTGTCCGAGAAAAAAAAAAAAAGAAAAGAAAGGACATCGCTAGGACATGTCAGACATGGGTTTAAATGTTGCCTAACAGAGGCAGGAAAATATCAGAAGCAATGCTTGCTGGGAAGTGAAAGGAAGTTCCTACATCTAGAATACTGGCAGAATGCGGATGAAAAGAAACCAACCACTCAACAAGAATGGATGGCAAGTTGCAGAACATAAGAAATTGGGACAGTTCCACATTAGGCTGGTATGTGCAAAGTGTGTGTCATTTTCTCTGTTTTGTTCGAAAGGATCAGTAAAGGGGTAGTCTACGTAATTAGCATACATGCTAGGTGTCCCAGAGTGACAGGCCTTTGGATCTGCTCTCTGTATAGCTGAACTCATGAGGTTCTAGAACATTGATATTTAGTTTTCAAACCATACAGCCCAGGTTTCGTGTAAGGTTATATTTACATGTCCAGTAGTTATTTCCTTTTATGAATCCAATTTCTCTTGACAAATCCAGATTATAAATGATCCAGTACAGGATCCATTCACTTGAATGGGAACGGAAATGTCCTAAAATGTCTTCTGTTTGACTGCAATCCAGCTGCAATCTTTTTTAGCTGGAAAAATTAATTTGCACAACTTTTTTTTTGTCGGGCCTAAAACCAAATAGCAACTGTATCTTTTGAAGTCTACGGGAAACGGATAATGGATAGTCACCTATTAAGGCTCTATTTTTAGTAAAAAGGGATTGCTAACCAAACAAAAACTGATGCAATATAGAAACTAAAGCATGCATTTGTTTTTGCCTTTTTTTTGTAACAGATCCAGTTTTGTTTTTTTTGTTTTTTATAATTATTGGATTTGTTACAAACTGATGACAATTGGACACGTGAACAACGCCTAATTTTGATTATAGCCTTTACCAATCAAGAAAAAAAAATGCTTATTACTTTTTTGGGGCAGAAAGTGCTTGTAATGTGGTTGACATTACAATAGGATACGATGGCTGACCAACTATTGTTCTTATGATATGAAAGTTACTGAACAATGTTGAGAAGCACGAACAGATGATTTTATATGACTTGTTATTGTCATTAGGGGAACTAATGCAGTTACATTCAACTGCTAATTACTCTACAGAAAAATAGCATTAATTAAATTAAAACTGATTATTTAAAGTGTAGCTCTATAAAGGAAGGGTGGGCAATTCATTTTCCCAAGGGGACACATGAGAAACTGGGACTGTTGTGGAGGGCTGAATGAATAGGCTGAAACTAAAGGTCAGGTATCACACATTTTTTTCAGATGGCAATACTGAAAGCAACATGTACAAATAGTTGCTGATCATAGTGTGCCCCTCAGGCAGCGTGGCCATATATCCTCTACAGGAATTGCTCCTTTGGAAAGAAGGTGTTCACACTGAGGAGCACCCGGAGACGGTGCAATGTAGCATGTACACCTGACGCGCGGCTACACATTTGCACTATTCAGGCGCACACTGTGCCACAGAACTCTGCAGCATTTATATTTCTATCCTTTCGGTGTCACTGACCGCGATCCGGAGAGGGACAACAAAACCGGATGTAGCTCACAGAATGCAGTGTGCTCGTTCTGTTTTAGAGAATCAAAAAGTTATCAAAGAACACACTTTTCGGCCTTCAGTTACCATTGTGCCCGCAAGGGCTTATTCACAAGTCAGTTTTCGTCATATGTTCTTTCAATGGGCAGAACACGTACAGATTAATTTCGATGAGTATATCCATATGTCAGAATGGGACTGTTTCTGTCCATACCCCAAAACACAACACCTAAAATTTGGGAATTTTTTTTTTTGCTAATGCGGCTGCATGAGAGCTTATTTTTAGCAGAAAGAGACCTTTTTAATTGTAGAGAATGTGACTTACAATCTTGCCATTGTTTTTCATGCTGTTTACACATATGGATAAAAATTGTGGTAGTTGTATAGTTTAGGATATTATGGATTTAGCTATACCAATTACAATATTTTAACATTGTGATTTTTTTTAACACACTTTTCATTGATGCACTTATTTTTTTACTTAGAATATTCAGTTTATTAGTCCCACCAGAGGACTTGAACAACATTTTTGACACAGTGGGGAAAATAAGAATTTGATCATTGTGCTGATTTTGCAAGTTTCCCACCTACAACGGATGGAGAGGACTGTAATTTAATTTTATCGTAGGTACACTGCAACTTTGAGAGAATCTACAAATAAAAAAACAGAAAATCACATTGTATGATTTTTACATTTTTGTTGCATAAAATAAGTATTTGATCACCTACCAACCAGCAAGAATTCCGGGTCTCATGAACCTGTTCGTTTTTCTTAAACAAGCCCTGATTATCTGCATTAACTGAACATGTAATCTGTATAAAAGGCAACTGTCCACATAATCAATCACACTCCAACCTGTCCACCATGGCCAAGACCATAAAGCTATCTAAGGACACTAGTGACAAAATTGTAGACCTGCACAAGACTGGGATGGCCTACAGGACAATAGGCAAGCAGTTTGATGAGAAGGCAACAACTGTTGGCACAATTATTAGAAAATGGAAGACACACAAGACGACCGTCAATCTTCCTTAATCTGGGGCTCCATGCAGGATCTCGACTCGTGGGGAAAGGATGATTCTGAGAAAGGTCAGTAATCAGCCCAGAACTATATGAGAGGACTTGGTCAATGATCTGAAGAGAGCTGGGACCACAGTCTCAAACATTACCGTTAGTAACACACTATGCAGTCATGGATTAAAGTCCTGCAGGGTATGCAAGGTATCCCTCTGCTGATGCCAGCACATGTCCAGGCCAGTATGAAGTTCGCCTATGACCATCTGGATGATCCAGAGGAGGCATGAGAAAAGGTCATGTGTTCAGATAAGATCAAAATAGAACTTTTTGGTAACAACTCCACTAGCAGTGTTTGGAGGAAGAAGAAAGATGAATACAACCCCAAGAACACAGTCCAAACTGTGAAGCATGGTGGGGGAAACATACTTTGGGGGTGCTTTTCTACAAAAGGGACAGCACGACTGCACAGTATTGAAGGGAGGATGGATGAGGTCATGTATTGTGAGATTTTGGCCTGCAACCTCCTTCCCTCAGTAAGAACATTGAAAATGGGTCGTGGCAGGGTCTTCCAGAATGACAATGAGCCGAAACACACAGCCAGGGCAACTAAGGAGTGGCTCCGTAAAAAGCATTCCAAGGTCCTGGAGTGGCTGAGCCAGTCTCCAGACCTGAACCCAATAGAAAATCTTTGGCGGGAGCTGAAACTCAATGTTGCCCAGCAACTGTTTCGAAACCTGAAAGATCCAGAGATCTGTATGGAGGAGTGTGTCAAATTCCCTGCTGCAGTGTGTGCAAACTTGGGCTAGGTTCATATTGCGTTAGGGCAATCCGTTAAGCGCATAGCGCTAGCGGATTGCGCTAACGCAATGTTTCTCTAGGGTCCGCGTTCGGCGTCCCCGCTAGCGCAGATCCCCGGACCTCGGGCGCACCTCGGACGCTGCAAGCAGCGTCCGAGGTCTGTCACAAAAGAACGGCACATCGCTAGTGCGTGCCGAAAATGGCATGCGCTAGCAATGCGCTACAGGGAAAAATCACATTGCTGTCAATGGGTGCGCTAACGGACCCGTTGCACGGCATTAATTGCGACATTTTCGCCGTGTAACGCTGTCCGTTAGCGTTAACCCATTAACGCAATGTGAACCTAGTCAAGAACTACAGGAAACTGTACCAAAACACAAACGCTAAATGTGTAAAAATCATACAATGTAATTTTCTGGATTTTTTGTAAAGGTTCTGACTGACAGCTGAAATGTACCTATGATTAACCCCTTTCTGACCTCGGACGGGATAGTATGTCGAGGTCAGAATCCCCGCTTTGATGCGGGCTCCTGCGGTGAGCCCGCATCAAAGCCGGGACATGTCAGCTGTTTTGAACGATGCTTCTGCATAGTAACCATAGAGGTCCTTGAGACCTCTATTGTTACTGATCCCAGCTAGCTGTGAGTGCCACCCTGTGGTCGGCGCTCATAGCACACCTGCATTTCTGCTGCATAGCAGCGGCGATCGAGTTGTGCCAGCTTCTAGCCTCCTATGGAGGCTATTGAAGCATGGCAAAAGTAAAAAAAAAAAAAAAGTTCAAAAAAATGTGAAAAAAATAATGAAAAAATATAAAAGTTTAAATCACCCTCCCTTTCGCCCCATTCAAAATAAAATTTAAAAAAAAAAAAAAATCAAACCTACACATATTTGGTATCGCCGCGTTCAGAATCAGCGTAGCAAGAAAAAAATTAGAAACGCCAGAATTACATTTTTTTTGGTCGCCGCGACATTGCATTAAAATGCAATAACGGCCGTTCAAAAGAACGTATCTGCACCAAAATGGTATCATTAAAAACGCCAGCTCGGCACGCAAAAAATAAGCCCTCAACCGACCCCAGATCATGAAAAATGGAGACGCTATGGGTATCGGAAAATGGCGCAATTTTTTTTTTTAGCAAAGTTTGGAATTTTTTTCACCACTTAGATAAAAAATAACCTAGTCATGTTAGGTGTCTATGAACTCATAATGACCTGGATAATCATAATGGCAGGTCAGTTTTAGCATTTAGTGAACCTAGCAAAAAAGCCAAACAAAAAACAAGTGTGGGATTGCACTTTTTTTGCAATTTCACCGCACTTGGAAGTTTTTCCCCGTTTTCTAGTACAAAACATGCTAAAACCAATGATGTGGTTCAAAAGTACAACTTGTTTCGCAAAAAATAAGCCCTCATATGGCCATATTGACGGAAAAATAAAGTTATGGCTCTGGGAAGGAGGGGAGCTTAAAACAAACACGGAAAAACGGAAAATCACAAGGTCATGAAGGGGTTAAAATTACAGACCTCTCCATTCTTTGTAGGTTGGAAAACGTGCAAAATCGGCAGTGTATCAAATACTTATTTTCGTGTGTGTACATTTATACACAAATAATATATATATACTATACATAATCTGACCAGTGTCATATCATGTGATAACTCTGGGATGCTTCAACTTATTCCAGCGATTCAGACTGATTTTGTTGTGACACATTGTACTTTATGATAGCAGTACATTTTTACGTCAATATATTTTGAGTTTATTTGTGAACAAATCGGAATTTAGGAAAAATTTCTTATTAAAAAATTGCAATTTTCAAACTTTACATTTTTATATCCTTAAACCAGTTAGTCATGCTGTACAAAATAATTAGCAAATAACATTTCCTGTATGTCTACGTTACATCTGCATAATTTTCAGTCGTCATTTTAGATTCAAATTTATAATTTTTTTATATTTTACAAATTTTACACACTAAAAACAATATTTTACAAAAACTAATTTTGAAATCGCCATATTATGAAAGCTGTAGCTTTTTTATTTTATGCCGAATAAGCTATATAAGTGCTTATTTTCTTTGCGGGACAATTTGATGTTTTCATTCTTTTTTTTTTTTTTTTTTTTAAACATATGACGGATGGCTTTTTATTACATTTATGGTGTGTCAGTAGGATGATAGTGTTTACCGTATAGATTAAATAATGAGACCGTTTTACAGGTTTGGTGGTTCCGGAAGCCTCAATGCCCATTATGTCCTTTTTTTTTGGTGTATCTTTGTTTTATGCATTTTTGTGTGGCTGAATGGGTTTTCTGTATTTTTGTTTAATTTTTTTTTTTACATAATTAATTAATTTATTTTTTTTATACCTCTCTCTCTTAGTGCGACTGTGGGACTGTGAACATTTTTTTACTTTGATCGCTGGTCTCTACGAGCACTGCAATGTATGCGAGACCTGTCAGTTGTCCACTGACTCAGCCTGTTAGGGTATGTGCACATGCTGCGGATTTTGCTGCGGATCCGCAGCGGATTTGACGCTGCGGATCCGCAGCAGTTTTCCATACGGTGTACAGTACAATGTAACCCTATTGAAAACAAAATCCGCAGTGCACACGATGCAGAAAAATCCGCACGGATTCTCTGCGGAAAAAAAGGAGCATGTCACTTCTTTCTGCGGATTCCGCTGCGGATTTCAACTTGCACCAATAGGAAAGTGCAGTTGAAAACCCGCAGAGGAATCCGCAGAAGAAACCGCACAAAAATCCGCAGTGAAAACCGCAGCGGCTTTGCACTGCGGATTTTGCAAATCCACTGCGGAAAAATCCGCATCAGAATCTGCATCGTGTGCACATGGCCTTAGACCCTGCTTATTAGCTGGGTCTAAAGGGCCACGTTTCCCTGAGACCATCAGATGACCTCAAAGTACCATGGCAACCATTAGCACACGAGATTACAATATGGTGGCTGATGGTGCTGAAGGAGATCTTTTAACCCCCTTTTAACCACTTAGATGCCACTTTTGCGATTAAGAGCAGCATTTAAGGGGTTAATCGGCCTTTATCAGTTTCAAAACCAGTCTGGGGTGATGCCGCAGGGTGTCAGCTGTCATGAGTGGCATTTCTGCTCACTTAGGGGCGCTATTCACTTAATAATCAGAGCCATGAAAAAGTGGTGCTGTGGACTAGGGCCCTTTAAAAGACGTATCAGTAGCTGTTAAGGGGTTAATACCAAGCACTAACAATGTAGTGCAGTCTAAATTTGTCAAAATGTTAATGACAGGCAGCTGATTAGAGCTTAAAGGGCCCCATGCACAAGAGATAGCTGTTGGCCCCACGATGGCTAAGGCTACTTTCACACTAGCGTCGGGCTCGGCCCGTCGCTGTGCGTCGGGCCGAGGTTCCCGACGCTAGCGTTGTCTCCGCCGCACAACGGGGGCAGCGGATGCATTTTTCCAGCGCATCCGCTGCCCCATTGTGAGGTGCGGGGAGGTGGGGGCGGAGTTCCGGCCGCGCATGCGCGGTCGGAAAAAGCGGACCGTCGTGAGTAAAAAACGTTACATGTAGCGTTTTTTGCTCCCGACGGTCTGCCACTGCACGACGCATCCGTCGCACGACGGGTGCGACGTGTGGCAATCCGTCACAATGCGTCGCTTAATGTTAATCAATGGTGAAAAAACGCATCCTGCAAACACTTTTGCAGGATGCGTTTTTTCGGCAAAACGACACATTGTGACGGAATGCAGTTAACGCTAGTGTGAAAGTAGCCTAAGTTTGGCAGGTAGTACCTCTCACAACTCCACCATGTAGGAGTGCTCCCATCTAATCCACGAGAAAGACGCAGTCAGTCTCCTGTGGCAGTGGATTTTCTTGCAGAGAACACAAGGATCAAGCAGACAAACATGACAGGCCGGATCCTTACAATTTATAACAGATGAAGTCGGGATAGAGTTGGGAGGCCCTGATGCACACCCCCATGGGTATAGCTTTGAGAAAATCACTGGTTTCTCTGCTGCAGATCTAGCAGTTCTCTGAATACTGAACCTTGTATAACCCCATCTACAGCAATGACTGTAAGCTTTCTCTGTACACAATAAATTGGCAGAAAGCTGCTAATCAGTGGAGGGGGTGGGTTTACAAAGAGCGCGAGGACTAGATGGCACGAGAAAACTAGTTCTTTTGTGATAATCTCATGCTGATAAAACACTAATTTTGTTGAAAAACACATAGCCCAGTACCTGATACATTGCTGGAATAGGGGTATCTATTCCTTCATCATGCTGTTCTTAGGTTAAAATAAAAACCTGCAGACAGATTGCCTTTAAAAAGTTCTGAATTAGTATATTTAACTAAGGTTATAATCATGTACAAATGCCTTTACATTTAGCGACATCAACACTTCCAGGTCACTTTCTATGAAATGTGCAGATCCTTGAAGGGAAAAGTTCTATATTTTTAGTTTCCTTTAATAGAACAAGTCTCAGTGTTATTTTGTGCCCTCCGTAATTCCAGCAGAAGAAACCTCTCCAGCCCAAGTGTTGCATGCCAACTTTAATGATGATATATGGCTGTCCTTTTCAATAGCTCAACTGAGAGGAGGTGTAGGGGGTCAAACATGTGACAGTGTTAGGATGGGTATCAACAATCGAATTATAAACCGTGTCAATCTGAGTTAATGCAAAGCTATAATCCTCTTTAACAAGAGATCAAATCAGTGCCATGAGTTATGTTCAGTCTGTAATCAGATAAGAAACAGAGCAAGCCTCTAATAAAAGAGTAATGAGAGGCCTTAATGATGCTGTTAAAAGGTAGCCCAAGTTAAAATATTGCTCTTGTTCTAACCGATTAAATCATTGTTGCATATTTGCAATCTTGTCTTACCTGTCAGACTAACCTGTGACTTCAGAAGATAACACTGCTTGATGCTTCCACAAATTTAACCTGTTAATTCTAGAAAGTAGAACGTCGACAAAAAATACTTGCTGATTTACAGAATTAGAAGATTAGAATTTTTACTTTCCAGAAGTATACTGGAATTGAGGATATCACTGATGCTAGGAGGCACAATATTTCCCAAAACCCAAACACCACTGTACTGTTCACTTGGACAAATTTGGGGATATATATATATAATATTTTTTTTTTACTTAAGTCAAAAGTATTAACAGTAATTAAAGTCTTGATCAGTTTCAGGACTACCACCAAGCACAGATGTGCAATTTCACTTTTCCACGTCAGTCTACATTAGGAAAACAACATGCTGCTTTGGATTTTTTTTTTCCTGACTTTTTACAGCATGCATCCCAACTAGACTAAAAAAAATAATTAGATAGCATATGCAAAATGTTTCAAAATGCCACCAAAAATCCTTTTTTTCCCTCAAGAAAAAAACGAACAGGTGCCTGCAATTAATGACAATTATTACAAGGGTTAAACATAATTGAAAAATTAGAGTGCAGTTGTGAGATAGCCCAAAATTTGGAAAATATACAGAATTCTTCATTAGGCAATTAAAACTGTCATCTTGCGCATAATTGTCCATCATGTACTCAAGAGTACGCAGTTCGTTAATAGATTATTATCTACTTACAAAGAAATCCTTATGTGTAAAGGGAAACTTCCAGATGGAAATTAATATCGCTTTATGTAATGTAAAGACAGAACTACAAAAAAAGATGAAAAAAGGAAATGCGCCCCAGCAAATGTTATCATGTAGCACGAAGTTGTAAACAGTGACTAGTAAGCCTCTACCAGCACTACAATAAAACAAGTGGTCAAATCACACATGACTGGCGCTGCTTGTAAATTACGCTAATACTGGACTAAAGTGCTGTATTTCATAAAAACTTCCTGCTCCCTTAAGTATTGATCTTGGTCCAAAAATACAACTTGGGATCAATCCAGATACATTACAACAAAGGAGCTGGAGAGAAATTAACTTGGATAATGCTGACAGCTGCAATAAGCATTTGTACAGGACTCTGGAAATTGGAATCATTTAGGGATGTGGAGGCCTGATGGACGGAGCTAAGGACATACGGCAGTATAATAGAGTTATGTCTTGACAAGGAGAAAGAAAAAGCACTTGCACAACTGATCTAAAGCTTTTCTTCCCCAACATAGATGCTACATAATTTTTAGTGACCAAGCACGGCTCCCGCCATCATCCTTGGTGAGAATAGCCCTAATATATTTAGGCATATATATGGTGTGCTCGCATACTGCAATGCAGATGGTTTGGCAACTGATGGTCGCCATCTCGAGGTCCCTCTCTCCCCTCCCAGCATTTACCCTTGAACTGCTCGAATGGTTTTTGGCACGAGCCTCAGCACTCAGATCTCTATTTTCTATACTGGGAGCTACGTATTCCTGTCCATTCTTGGATGTCTTTACTGCGTGTATTCGGTTTCTTCATATTCATGGCTTCTGATAATCTGGGAGACTAGCTGTACTTCGAGCGGTGGGCCATAAAGGCATAAAGGATGTGCTTTGTGTTCATACGCAGCCTCTGATCAGCTCGTTAGTCTGGCTCGCGGTTGCAGTTGGGAAACTTCTATACGGACTAGCTGCCCAGTGTGTGTGTTTGTAATCTTGTCTTTTGTGTTGGCGTTTAGTGATTTTGGGGTTTAGTGATTTTGGGGTTTCTTTTTCCCATAAGACTGGTGGTGCACATATTGTTTTTTGTCACTTCCCAATGGCAGTGACTGGGCAGTTTTCTCTATCAGAGCAGAAAGAAGGAACCTGTCATTCACAAACAATGGGTGGTGGGATGGTCTACTGACCAACACATCGCATGAATATATTGGACGCCTGCTGTCACCAGCATAAAGTACAGATCAGCGCTGCAGATAAATCAATCTCATTCCGACACAGGAAGCACGATATTTCGTCATCTTTAACATACACACTGTGCGTCCAGAGCCATTGCAGGATGCTCTCATACTGGGCATCTTTCCCTACTAGATTCCCTTCTATGACACTGTAGGCATTTACTAGCGTAGCATAGATGTATTGTGGGAAGGTCATGCTGGCTTCTTTCTTATAACCACATGCATGTTTGAACAAGAAGAACACTTTTACATGTAGGCTGTTAGTTGTATTAAAAAAAATACAATATTCCTTACGATCCCCAAGTCCAGCTAGTGTCTTCAGCCCCAGTCTATTGTTTGGCTGCAGTGACATCACGGTGACACTGCTGCAGGCAATGACTGAGGTCAGCGGTCTGTGTACAGGCCGCAGCCGAGCCAAGAGTGGGCAAGTAAAGCAGGCTTTGTGTTTGCTTTATTAAACTGAGCCGCCAGGAAAATGTGTTCTGAAAGGGAACAACCCCTTTAAAATTACTTTACACTGTTCAGTTATAAGTGTGAGAATGTGACAAGTGCATGATAAAGGCTTAGTGCCCAGCCATAATAGAAAAATGGGCCTATCCATAGGTTCCGAAGATGCCACCATATACAGTGATGGCGTAGTGTCAAACAAAATAAGGAATAGTCTTTGGCTGCTCCGAGTGAGGGTGATTGGCATTGCATGCATCCTACAGATTGTACATTAATTCCACTTATTTTATACATTTTAGCATATATAGAAAAAGAACACTCATTTACCTTTGGATGCAAGGAACACATTATGGTATAAGAAGATTATTGGTAGAACAAGTATAAAAAGAAATAATAGCAATAACCTAAAATGCTGGAAGTGGATGATTCATACAATTGGTAAAGCAGTGTAGGTCTACAAAAAAAGAAGCATTGACGGTACCAGCGCCGAACGATTGCGCTGGACTCCTATGTTGCCATTTGCTCTTGGTACTGAATGCCTGACAAGTGCAGAGATATTTACAGGACAGCACCCCCCCCCCCCCCAATTGTACATGTAATATACAAATATATCAGAAGAACATTTCTTATAAAACACAAGGGCTTGCTTTATTTAATGACTATGCACACATCCTTGTGTTCCTATAATAACCACAGGGTTGTTCAATATGTTTGCCCAGTGAATGTACTCTTGTGCTCTTATCTTTTTAATTTCCATCTCCACTAGCTGTGTGTGTGAGCTGTCACGTTAGTGTCGCCCTGACGGTATAATGATTGTCGCTTCCGGGTGAGTGAGAAGGCTGCATGCAGCTATAAAGCACAGGGATCATTAGCACCGGCGCTGCTCTCCATACTGCCGTGGAGCGGTGGCTCTCAGTTATGCTGACACCGCCGGATGAAGCATTGGCCCATTTACGGTAAACAACAAAAATCATCCAAAAGAATGAGCTGCTCTAACGAAGCAACAGATAAAACATTGTCAATGAGCTGTACGGTGGGAAATCAGATGAGATCTATAAAGCACAGGCAGATGAAAGGCTGAAGTCCGGATGGCATGCTCTACTGTACCTCTGCAGACAATCAAACAGGGATGATGCAACACACCACAGGTCAGAGACACCTGGTCTAAAGTATTGCGTGTGCTCATACATGTCCTGAGTGAATTCCTCTTTATTAACTACGGTACATTATTTTTTTCTTTTTTTTTTTAGATTTTATTACAATATATATGTACCAATAATGAAAACAATGAAACCTAAATACAAACAATTTTCAATTCGCGCATTTGTTATTTAAAGGGCATCTGTCAGTAGGATCAACCCTCCCAAGCCGTCTATATGGGCATTCAGGTCATAAAAAGGAGAATAAAATATTTGCCATCCCACGTATTATTCTAGAGAAATCCATGTTTTTTATTATATGTAAATGAGCTGTTCCAGGCTATGGGGAGAACACTGATCTCCCTGAGAATCTGCCTCCAGAGATTATCTAATATATAAAGCGGAGTAGCCAAGTGTGTGTGTGTGTGTGTGTGTGTGTGTGTGTGTGTGTGTGTGTGTGTGTGTGTGTGTGTGTGTGTGTGTGTGTGTGTGTGTATGTGTGTGTGTGTGTGTATATGTATGTATGTATGTATGTATGTATGTATATATGTATGTCCGGGACTGGCATCTGCACCGTCGCAACTACAGCCACCAAATTTTGCACAGTCACACGTCTGGACCCCGAGAGCGTCATCGGCTATGTTGTGAGGCGAAATTTTAACCCCGCGCGTTCCAATTCACCAAACAATTTTGCCCCTATCTACATAATTGGGAAAAAGTGAAAGGAAAAGTGTTGGAGGCAAATTCACAGCTGCCAGATGTGAACAGGTGGGACTTTAAGAATGAGAGCGATGGCGCCAAAGAGTATATACCGTACAGTTGCTAAGGTGGGGCCCCAACATTGGATACTCACTACACACGGGCATACACTGTGTGCAGAATTATTAGGCAAGTTGTATTTTGATCACATGATACTTTTTATACATGTTGTCCTACTCCAAGCTGTTCAGGCTTGAGAGCCAACTACCAATTAAGTAAATCAGGTGATGTGCATCTCTGTAATGAGGAGGGGTGTTGTCTAATGACATCAAAACCCTATATAAGGTGTGATTAATTATTAGGCAACTTCCTTTCCTTTGGCAAAATGGGTCAGAAGAGAGATTTGACGGGCTCTGAAAAGTCCAAAATTGTGGTATGTCTTGCAGAGGGATGCAGCAGTCTTGAAATTGCCAAACTTTTGAAGCGTGATCACCGAACAATCAAGAGTTTCATGGCAAATAGCCAACAGGGTCGCAAGAAGCGTGTTTGGCAAAAAAGGCGCAAAATAACTACCCATGAATTGAGGAAAATCAAGCGTGAAGCTGCCAAGATGCCATTTGCCACCAGTTTTGCCATATTTCAGAGCTGCAACGTTACTGGAGTAACAAAAAGCACAAGGTGTGCGATACTCAGGAACATGGCCAAGGTAAGGAAGGCTGAAAAACGACCACCTTTGAACAAGAAACATAAGATAAAATGTCAAGACTGGGCCAAGAAATATCTTAAGACTGACTATTCAAAGGTTTTATGGACTGATGAAATGAGAGTGACTCTTGATGGGCCAGAGGCTGGATCAGTAAAGGGCAGAGAGCTCCACTCCGACTCAGATGCCAGCAAGGTGGAGGTGGGGCACTGGTATGGGCTGGTATTATCAAAGATGAACTTGTGGGACCTTTTCAGGTTGAGGATGGAGTGAAGCTCAACTCCCAGACCTACTGTCAGTTTCTGGAAGACAACTTCTTCAAGCAGTGGTACAGGAAGAAGTCGGTATCGTTCAAGAAAAACATGATTTTCATGCAGGACAATGCTCCAACACATGCTTCCAACTACTCCACAGCGTGGCTGGCCAGTAAAGGTCTCAAAGAAGAAAAAATAATGACATGGCTCCCCTTGTTCACCTGATCTGAATCCCATAGAGAACCTGTGGTTCCTCATAAAATGTGAGATCTACAGGGAGGGAAAACAGTCCACCTCTCGGAACAGTATCTGGGAGGCTGTGGTGGCTGCTGCACGCAATGTTGATCGTAAATAGATCAAGCAACTGACAGAATCTATGGATGGAAGGCTGTTAAGTGTCATCATAAAGAAAGGTGGCTATATTGGTCACTAATTTATTGGGGTTTTGTTTTTGCATGTCAGAAATGTTTATTTCAAAATTTTGTGCAGTTATATTGGTTTACCTGGTGAAAATAAACAAGTGAGATGGGAATATATTTGGTTTTTATTAAGTTGCCTAATAATTCTGCACAGTAAGTTACCTGCACAAACAGATATCCTCCAAAGATAGCCAAATCTAAAAAAAAAAAAAAAAAATCACTCCAACTTCCAAAAATATTAAGCTTTGATATTTGAGTCTTTTGGGTTGATTGAGAACATAGTTGTTGATCAATAATAAAAAAAAATCCTCTAAAATACATGCCTAATAATTCTGCACACAGTGTATAAACACACACACAAAATGCGCCACACACTACCACGTGCTTGAACACATATACCACCCTCAGCGCACATTTCACCACACATACACCAACCTCGCCACATAAAAGTCGAAACACAAAAGTCGCCGTGCAAAACTAGGCTCACGTGCAAAACTAGGCTCACGTGCAAAACTAGGCTCACGTGCAAAACTAGGCTCACGTGCAAAACTAGGCTCACGTGCAAAACTAGGCTCACGTGCAAAACTAGGCTCACGTGCAAAACTAGGCTCACGTGCAAAACTAGGCTCATGGAAAACTCGCCACACGTGCAAAACTCACCTCATGGAAAACTCGCCACACGCAAAACTTGCACACGCGGAAAAATTGCCACATGCACAAAAGTTGCAACACATGCAAAAGTTGCCTCACACAAAACTTGCACATACTCAAAACGCACTACACATAAAACTCGCCATGCGCAAAACTCGCTGCACTCAACTTGGTACACTAACCCGTCACATGCAACTCGACACAAAAAGTTGCTACACGCATGTCGCCACACAAAACTCATCTCACAAAAGTCACTACATGCATGTCGCCACACGCAACTCAACACACAACTTGACACATGAAACTCGCCCTAAAACACACACAAGTCTGGTATTATCCTTCAAAAATAAAAATATGATTAATAAGCAGACAAACTACAAGAGCAACAAATGTACCATATAGGAAATATGGCAGCTGTCAGTCACATGACCTGTCTATTATGTGTATGTGTGAGCTAATATATACTGCCAGGGGGGAGGGCTTCCTGTTGGCTGGGGATTTATCAGGCTGCCAATAGCAACCAATCACAGCTCAGCTTCTATTTTGCTACAGTTAATTAATCTGAGCTCTGATTGGTTAATATAGGCAACAAATGACATTCTCAGTATAACAAAGCTTGTGTGAGGTAATAGCATGTCAGTTAGGGTGTGCTGGTGGAAAGGCTGATGTCAGTCACATCACCTCTATGTGAGAGGATATAGAAACTGCCAGTTAGACTATTTTTATCACAATAATGCCTCATAATAAAAGGAATTCCATGGCACGAATGTCAGCTGATGCGAAAAGAAAAGCTGCATTACGGGCCAATGAAAAATGTGAAGACCGAGAAACAAGGCTGACACACATGAGAACAGCAGCAGAACTTTCTGAGCAGAGGGAAGCGAGGTTTGCAGACGAGAACAAGAGCTGCTTCCTCAAGGGCCAATGAACTTTCTGAGGAGAGGGAAGCGAGGCTTGCAGACATGAAAACAAGAGCTGCTTCCTCAAAAGCCAATGAACTTTCTGAGGAGAGGAAAGTGAGGCTTGCAGACATGAAAACAAGAGCTACTTCCTCAAGAGCCAATGAACTTTCTGAGGAGAGGGAAGTGAGGAATGCAGACATGAAAACAAGAGCTGCTTCCTCAAGGGCCAATGAACTTTCTGAGGAGAGTGAAGCGAGGCTTGCAGACAAGAGAACAAGAACTGCTTCCTCAAGACAATCTCCATGCTTTTCTCATGGTCAACTTTATGTGGCCTGTTCAAGAGTTGGAACAGCCAAAAATCTGTTCGTCTTTGCACCTGAAGGAAAAACTAAAAATGTCATTTATCAAAAGGCTCTGGAATAAGTAGTAGAAGATTACTTCACATTACTTGGCCAATTTAGTTAAATCTGTGTGGAATATCTCTGGTTGAAATATATGTTGTGAAATGCTTCTATTAGCTTAGTTTTTGCCTTTTAATAATTAGATTTCTATTTGTTTTGTGGTTTTTGTGTGCAGAACAAATTTTTGTTAACACATTCTATTTTGCTAACAGCAGTTATTAACCCAGGCGAAGCCGGGTAAGTACAGCTAGTTTTATATAAAAAGGGGGCGTTGCCATGGTAAGACATGGAATGACTTAGTCTGCTTTCCTGATCAGCATGTCTCACACTGGTAGCTGCCTCTTTCAAATAAAATAAGCTCTGGAGGCAAATCAGTGTCCGGCCCATAGATCTTAACAGCACAGCTACATATGAAGAAAAACATTGATTTCTCGGGAATAAAACATCTTACTGACAGATTTCCTTTAAATAGTATGATAATTGGGAACTTGCTGGTCTCAGGAGAATATAGACAAATGGAACAAATCTAGATCCCCAAAACAAGTAGTCCACCCAGAAGACAAGGATAGCAAATGAACCCGGTAGTTACCACAAGTGTGGCAATTCCAAACCAAGCACTTCTAAGGGCACTCACAGAAATGAACATTGACAAAGTGAACAAAGGGGAATACTTCCCTTTTGTAATCAGCTTTGTCTCATATAAATGGTTAAATGGCAGAGATTTAATAATAACATTTGTTCAACCGAAAAAGGAATACAATTACAGCTTACTTCAAGGGAATCTGTCACCAGGTCTCTGCAATGTATGAGAGCAGTATGATGTAAGGACAAAGATCCTGATTCTAGTGATGTATGACTTACTGGTCTGCTTGCTCTCATTTTGATAAAACATGGTTTTATCTGCTGCAGATCTGGCAGTTCACTGAATGCTGAGCTCTGCATAACTCCACTCACACCACTGATTGGCAACTTTCTGTGTACACTGTGCATAGGCAGAAAGAGTCTAATCAGGGGGTGGAGTTACACAGAGCAGGAGGACGACATTGCATAAGACAACCATTTCCACCTAGTGATAATCTCCTGCTGATGAAACCATGATTATATTGAAACTGCAACAAGCAGCCTAGTAAATAGCATCACTGGAATCAGGGTCACTGTCTCTGAATCAGGGTCACTGTCTCTATATCATGCTGCACTCACATTAAATAGCAAAACAACCCATACAGATTTCCTTTAACTTCCGCAGAAAATACTTATGAAAATAAAACCAGCACTGGCTAAGAAATGTAGTCATAAAAGGGTATATACATCAGCAACAAAAATCAGGTAGGTGGCGTAACAGGAATTTTTGGTCTGCATGCCAAGAAAACATCCTCTCACCATGATCCCATCACTACTTGAATGAATGACATGAAGGACAGATCCCCAGATTCATTTGGTTTTCGACAAGCCCCTTACAATCTGCAGCAGAAACACACCAGGCTATGTTCTTCTGACAAATGGGCAAAAACTGAATGGTTCTATTACATCAGCATGGACTAGAAACCATTAGCCAGCGTGAATAAAAATCAGTTTTTATAAAGAATTCATTCTGTCACATTTCTATATGGTTTTAGGTTACAAGTAAACATATAGAGATGCTGCAGGTTTTACTCAATACCATTTATTATAAGAATATCAACTGGGCAAGAAGGCCAAGGCTGGTGTACAGACAGTGTGCGGCTATGACAGTTGTGACAAATGCTGAACTGATAAGGGAAAAACAGGACACCAGAACGAAGAACAAGTCAATGTCACGCTGTCATGGAGCCATTTGATAAACATTATTAGTCTATTACTCACCTGGCCTCATCATTCATTGTGCTGTGGCCAATAGGCGCCATGAAGCTCACCAACTTGCTATGAACGTGATACCTGCAGAAAGCAACACAAGCAGCAGCAGCGTTACAATGTGAAATAAAGGTATTATGTGCAGGACAAAAGCTTACAATATATTTGTCAGCCGTCTGTAAATAAGCAAATTTAAGATGTAAGAAAAATAATTGTTGGCTCTTTGGGTGCTCAGACACAAACCACTGTGCAAACGTTTTAGGCAAATGTGTTTTTTTTTTTTGAAAGCTTTAATAACCCAAACTCCTTGTAAGAGTTCTGGACTTAGCCAGACCTAAAGCTGTCTTATCTTTTATGTCAGGCATTACTGAACTCCCCAGTGCTTAACATAATGACACACCGAAAACCACAATCAATATAACCGGGGCCTGGTCACATATCAAATATACAACCAATAACTTTGATCAGAGACCAAGTAGACAACAGCAAAATAATCTTTATTGGAACATATAGAAGAAATGTAAAAAGTGGGGCAGCAAACAGTGAGGCTGAAGGTGGGAACACCTAAACATCTACATGTATATCTCCCACAGATCAACAAAACAAATCATATGTGAGGCATGTAGTGACAACCAGCTGGCTAATAAAATGGGAAGTAATAGTAATAAGTATAAATGCCACATTGGGAATGAGCAAATATAAAAATAAACAAGGCGGAGATCTATGCCTAAAGGAAGTACAAAAGGCAAGGATATAGACCTGTGGAGGAGACAGCCAGGGTCCCACCACTCCCGGCAAACGTTTCACAATAAATGCTTCATCTGGGGGCTATTACATAATGTGCATACATCTTGGGTACTTATACAATTTCTTCTCTCTCAAACAGGTGTTTTTTTTTTAGTATTGGTTGCCTTGTTTACTAACATTTTCAACGCTTGGAATCAACTCCAGACCCTTCAACGGAATCAGTAAGATCACCCCAGAAACCGAATACATGGGCATGCAAGTCATTGAAATGTATATCCATCGACATTTTTACATCTTCTACAAGTTGCTGCATTCCTGAGTAACTGCCATTTTAAATCATATACAAATGAGGGGTTAAGTGCACTGGGCATGACAGAGCCCTTACTGAGCCTCTGCCTCCCAAGGTACAAAAATGTAATAAATGTAGTTTTTAATGAGTGAATAAAAATCAACAGCTGTCTATGGGAAGGAACCATGTGCTGATCGGGATATGGATGATGGAGGTTTCCTAGCGTGCATGTAGAGTCCTCCGTCCCTCTGTACCAGTCTGTCAGCTCAGGTTTAATGCTCTTGCTTTGTATTTTATGTATGTGAACCCTCTCACATGACAGCACCCTGGAATTAATGGTGCTTCAGAATAAACATCAACATGTATCCAAGATGGATTAGGATACTTCGCACACAGAACACTGAGAATTAGCATTGTATTGGTAGATATAATCCAGCCATGCATTAAAGGGAATCTGTCACCCCATAAATCGTATATGAGCTGGGGCCACCGGCATCAGGGGCTTATCTACAGCATTCTGGAATGCTGTAGATAAGCCCCCGATGTATCCTGAAAGATAAGATAAACAGGTTATATTATACTCACCCAGGGGCGGTCCCGGTGCGGTCCGATGGGCGTCGCGGTCCGGTCTGGGGCCTCCCATCTTCTTACGATGACGTCCTCTTCTTGTCTTCCTGCTGCGGCTCCGGCGCAGGCGTAGTTTGTCTGCCCTGTTGAAGGCAGAGCAAAGTACTGCAGTGCGCAGGCGCTGGGAATTGTCAGAGAGGCCCGATGTCTGCGCATTGCAGTACTTTGCTGTGCCCTCAACAGAGCAGACAAAGTACACCTGCGCCAGAGCCGCGGCAGGAAGAAGAGGACATCATCGTATGAAGATGGGAGGCCCCGGACCAGACCGCATCACCCATCGGACCGCAGAGGGAACGCCCCTGGGTGAGTATAATCTAACCTCTTTTTCTCATCTTTCAGGATACATCGGGGGCTTATCTACAGCATTCCAGAATGCTGTAGATAAGCCCCTGATGCCGATGGCCTTAGCTCATATATGATTTTTGGGGTGACAGATTCCCTTTAACAACCTGGAACACAATACAGGAGCTCAAGTCTTTGCTGCTGTTCAACAAGAAAATTCTCTGGATTGAAAGCTCACATTTATAAATATACCATACAGTAGGTGACTCTCTGATCGTAAAAAACAATTAAATCTAAATAAAACGATTTAAAAAAAAACAAAAAAAAAAAACACACTAGCGCTGATCAAATGGTAAAACTATGACCTCTTTAAAATGACAAGTTGTTGTAGATTAAAGTACTTTGATAGTATTAGGGCACGGACGCCAAATCTGGCTGATCGTTACCAAGAATTTTGTTTGGGAAAGAATCTGAAGGTACCTCCCAACTCAAAAAGATTCTATCAAGAAGTACCTATTTGTAGAATTTTTTCGAGACAAAAATAAACCTGTGGCCAGACGACAGTTGGCCGCCAATAGCGAATGTCTAATCACGTGTTTGTAGTTTTTGTCATTTTTCAGAAAAAGACTGCAAGCGAAAGGAATTGTTTTTTTTCTCCTCATAGACTTCTCAAAAAGGATTTAAAAAAATAAAATAAAAAATGCAAAGAAGAACAGAAAGGATCGGCAGACCGAAATCAGACATGCTAGATGCTTCTCTCTCTGACTTTAAAGGGTATGTGCACATGCTGCGGATTACTCTGCGGATTTTTCTGGACTGATTTTGGTAAATCCGCAGGTAAACTGAACTGCGGATTTCCTGCAGAATTACTGCAATTTTTGTGTGGATTTTGTGCAGATTCCTATTATGGAGCAGGTGTAAACCGCTGCGGAATCCGCACAAAGAATCGACATGCTGCGGAATAAACAACGCTACATTTCCGCATGTTTTTTCCGCAGCATGTGCACTGTGGATTTTGTTTTCCATAGGTTTACATGGTACTGTAATCTCATGGAAAACTGCTGCCAATCCGCTGCGAATCCGCAGTAAAATATGCAACGTGTGCAAATACCTAAAGAAGGGCCGGAGGCCCCATACACAGACTGTCAGACGATCCCTCCGAAATTGGTGGATTGGGCCAATGTTTTCCTAATGTGTACGGAGGCCTTTAGGTTTGCTTGCTTTTCTGTGATAAAACCTCCTTTTTTGGTTGTTTTAGAAACACCACTGACTGCCGGTTTTCTAATATTGCAGAGAATTAAACACTATAATGCAATTTCATGAATATAGGCCACAGAATTCGGTCTGGGAATCCATGACATTCTCTCTGTAAACCCTTTATTTGCATCTTTCTGGCTATAAAGTACAACATGCTTAAACTTTTCACAGAGGAAGGATGTTTCGCTCAAATTGTAATTGAACATTTTGTTCATCTCCGTGCTACTGATGATCTGGCCCAGACTGTTCAATTGTTATCTGGCGCTGGGTAATAAGATTGCCATGGTAGGGCCTTGATCTCGCGGTGAACGAGTCCAGGCCGTGTCGCACACGCTGAAATGGCCTGCATTATTTCAAAGCCTCGGAGAGTGTGACTCAGTTGTGTGATGTTGTCAGCGGCTTTTGACTGAATCATGAATACATCCAATTATGCGTGATGGTGACAGAAAAGAATATTGATAGCCAATAATTACAGGCTTCTCAGGCCAACAAAGCAGCTCTTTCCTCTTTTAATAAATTATCCGAGAACATCAATCTTAAAAATTACTATGCCACAACTGACCCAGACTGACTTGCATGACTTTCTATCTGATGTGTTTGCAACCAAGGATGATCGTGGACACATTCAAGCTTTTTATTATGGCGTATATAAGAAATAGCCTAAAAATATGTTCTATGGGCATGAAACAGCAACGTTTTAGTAGAAAAGACTCTGCTGGGCTCAGTCTCTGATTTATGGCTGGATTATATGAAGCCACCATGCATTAACTCTGTGTTAAAGTTGCATACAGAAACACGCAGCGGCATCACTGTGGTACTGCATAGAGTTCAAGAGGAGTGCGGCAATGTCGGGGAAAATTTATTAGTGATGGTAGCTGCCAACATAACAGTGAAAATCACCCTCATGCAGACTGAACCCTGAAGAGGAGGCTCTGCTGGAAAGGCTCAGCTTGGATGAGCTGTGGAGACTTTGACATTGCCTGTCATCATTTTTATCAGAAAGACATCTCCATGATTAGTGCCACTGAAAGCTGTCTGGACACTGTACCAGACGTGTTCAAATATTTTACTGCCACAATGTCTCGTTAATTACTACTTCTATTTTCCTAATAATGCATTTCACAGAGAAAATAAGACGTATAATAATAGACCGGATTACTATTCGGGACTTTAGAGGACACAGATAGGACAGCATGCAGTGCACCTCACGTAGACGGTTGGGGTCTTACTTGCCTTTCCTGAATTTTGCATCATTTATCTAACACAGACACAAGAAATCACCAACGTCGGATGGATAACGGATCAGAACTTCTGGCAGACGATGTCGCTGCTTTTTTCTATTTTGTAGCAAATACACTAATTACAAAACAAAAATAGGGGAGATTCATTAAAGCTTTTTCGCCAGCTTTCTGGCAAAAAAAAAAAGCTTTGAAAAGTCTCATTTTTGGGGGCACAACCACGAGTATGTGCAGAAAAATATGACTTTCGTCATGTTCCCGCCTCAGCCCCAACAGAGTTGGTGGAGCTGGGGAGGGACGACCCTCACTTGTCAAGTTCATGACAAGCGGCGGTGTTCGCTATGCTACAGTTCTGGAGTAAGTTATGTTCCAAGGTGCACATATTGGCACATGCCACAACACGCCTTATGTAATTCATTAAGAGGTATTAGTCTCTTAATGAATCAGGAACATCTGCTCCAAAACGCCCCCTTATCAAGACCAGCAAGAGAATTGCCGGTCTTAATGAATTGCTCCCAATGGCTAAAGAGGATCAGTCACTAGAACAACCTTACTCATCTGTCACCCCAATGTCGAGTTTATTAAAGAGGTTTTACTCTTTGAGCAAAGCGCCCCCAAACACTTAAAGGCATGTAACATAAACCCAGATGGCACGCATCTGCGACTCCAGTGCAGGCTCTCCGCTGCTGCCCCGGTCTCTGTGTCTTGGCTGCGGTGGCCAGGCCACATCTACGGCAATAGTCACTGAGCTCTGTGGCCTGCCGATGTAGGCGGCTCGGGCTACTGAGCTCATCAATTAGCTGCATCTGCGATTTCTGCTCTCCATGCAAAAAAACAAGCCCTCACTCTACCCCATCAACAGAAAATGGAAAATGTTATGGGTCTTGGAAAATGAGGACACAAAGTAAAAAACATTTCTTTTACAATACTCTGAGTTTCTTTTTCCATCACTTACATAGAGAAAAGTTTAGCATCACCGTAATCCCAGTAACCTGGACAATCAAGTTTCCAGGTCAATTTTGCCATATAGTAAACGTTGTAAAAACAAGACTCAAAAAACAATGGCATTGCATGTTTTTCCAACATTTCATCCCAGTTCGAATTTATTTTTCATTTTTCAGTACATAGTATGGCAAAATGAATGGTGTCATTCAAAACTACAGCTTGTCCGGCACAAAACAAACCTTCATATGTCTCATCTCGATGAAAAATTAAATATGTTACAGTGCTTGAAAATCCCCTGGTCTTTAAAGGGTTAGTAAGTGGGGGAGTTTTCAGGCAGCCATCTTTATATGTTTTATTACAATAGAACCAGACAGAGGTTTCAGTATCCTCTCCTTGACCAATGCAAATTTGTGATTCATCACAGACCATCACGTTGAATAAAGGTTACACACGGTAGAGTGGGAACTAGCGAATCTTTCACCACATTCCATGATAGAAAACGTATCTTGAAGGAGTTTTACAATCATTTTCATTGTTTTCATTGACAACGCTCCTGTTTTTATTACCCAAGTCCACCTGCTAAATTTTCATCTTTAGACTTATGCTGATATTTCTTTCAAAAATGGTAATTACAAGATAGTTCGACATTTTTTTCTCCTACCTGGGAAAGCATAACCTGATAAATAAACTAGTTTACTGTCATTTTAGACATGGCGTTTAGGATTTGGTCTGGATTAATGGCGTCCTCAATGCTTGAAATACCGGCAGATACTTATCCGCTATGCTATCCCCCACATGGAGGTGTCTGGCTCATTTATTCTGCAGCAGAACAACTACCCCAAACATACAGCCAATGTCATTAATATATATTTAGTGTAAGGAAGAACAATTAGCCCAGAAAGAGATATGGCCCCTACAGAGCCCCGATCTCGACATCATCCACTCTGTCGTGGACGACACAAAAGAGATCAAAGGATTTATACAACTCTACATCCACAGAAGATCTGTGGTCAGTTCTCCAAGATGTTTGGCACAATCTCCCTGCCAAGTTTCTTTATAATCGTTCCTTTATATTCGCAATATTACCTTTGTAGCATTCATGTTTTCCACTGTTCTGCCTTAAACTTGTGCACAGTACTGTATGCATTATTTTTTTGAGAAATTAATAAATCTATTTACACATTTTTAATATAGATAAAATAGAAAATGCAGAAACTCTAACCTCACATTTTTTTCCAGGGTTTTTCTTAAAGGGGCTTTCCAGTTATAAGGGTCTGTCTTCTATGGACCTGCAGTGGGTTTACAACATAAAATCCAAGTTTCCTCACCCTTCCAGGGTTCACTGCTGCTGTGGTCTTTGTTTACTAGCTCCAACGGCAATGTCATTGCTACAACGAACATTACCGCTGTTACCAATCACTGAGCTCAGTGGCCGATGTAGAGGCAAAAGCGGCTAGATAGGCATGGTTTGTTAGGCATTCCCTTCATCTGTCGAACAGCCACAAGACATGCAGCCGCCGGCGTCTCAAACATATTATTCGAGCACATCGAAGACACTTGGTTAGCACCCAAGCATGCTCAAATAACTCCTTATCCCAGCAAGTTTGCTCATAACGAGTATTAACCTCTGAATTTATGTTAACCCAGTGCATGCCCATTGTGGACAGAACCTTATAAGTGGAAAACCTCTTTAACCCTAGAATCATCCATGTAATCTGGATACATGGGTTACTTCATATATGACAATGGTAAAGATCAGTTCCTGTCTATCCCATTGCTTTTTGATAGGGACAAGTCTGCATATTGTCTATCAGATTGACCGTGTGGTCATGTTTTAAGAGTGTTGTCAGAGCAATGTAATTAAACAGCATAAAACGTAAATGCACTTTCTCTAATTGCATTCATTTTCAGTATGTACTTTTATAGAACATATATTATTATTATATACTTAGGATAGAATTTTCATTACCTGGAAAACTCATGGCTTGCACAAACCTTGTCAGAGCAATCAGGTTATGCTTACCTCAATTTTCTCCCTTTGCTTGCTTTGGTGTCTACTTTCTTCTTGATCTTGCTCCTCAACTTCTGAATGGCAAGCCATTGCCTAGAAGATTGGGGCAAAAAGTGTGAATATGGGAAAGCTATAGTTTAGTACTAGGAGGCCAGTTTTCCATCAGAAAACAAGGCCTTCTAGTGGAACTTACAAGTTTCATTATCAAAACCACTCATCTCCAACCCCTCTCTGACTGTATTTCAATTGTAGCACAACTGTTCAATTTCTGCGCACCCAGTTTCCATTAACAATACAGCAATAAAAATCATTGTTCATGCCAAGTGTGTTAGAATTTTTTTTCTTTAACGCAAGTGTTTTACTGGCTAGGCTGTGTCGGATGGAAGCCTTACATACAATTTGGCAATTTGAAGAACCCAAAAATGGCGTCTATTGGGAATCTGACCATTTTCCACATTCCAAGTGTACAGAAATTTGCCGTGCTCTTCTTGCAAGAAATGAACCATTGCAAAGTTGCATCGAATGCTAGCTTTCACCAATAATTTACTTTCGTCTAGGGAGTTTAGCTGTAGAGTTGACGCTAGGGAGTTAAATAATAATTATGGAGATGATCAATGGTTAATCAATAAAGGGTATAGCTACCTGCCCTGACAAAGAGCAAGAGGTTTCAAAAGCTACTCAGACGTGTGAACCAAACACTATTATGAATACATATTTTAACGGCAGTAGCAGAGTAGATTAAAATGGAGAAACAGGTATTGAGAATTGATTTTTACACAATTCCAGCAATTTTAGTTTCCCAATAAAACAATAGAAAGGAAAATCAAAGGCATGCTGTCCGCGTGCACGCTGGAAATGCAGAGAGGATACATATGATTTCGTAAGATATTCTCTGAAAACTAGGTTTGTACTTCGTATGAAATATACAAAACAAATGTGCAATTTATTATAACATTGACTGTGGATACAGATGGATACTAATTTAATGGATCACAATTTTCTTTTTTTCCTCAGCACTATCTATATTTTTTACGTTTAAAGGATCCTACATTGGCCAACCTCAACTATCATTCCTTTATTTAAAAATATATGATTTTATAATATATTTCAGTATAATTCATCAGAATCGATGCTGGATGGCTGCCCCAATCCTATCCTGCTTGTTCAACTGCACCCTGTATGTACAATCTGAACTGGCTCCGCAGATACCGAGTATAGCTACTTGCCCTCCCCAGTGACCACTATCTTTAGTAATGAGGAATTCTTTGCTACTGGTGAAGAAATGGAAAATCTTCTTTCTGGTAATCAAATATATTGTAAAATAGCTTGAGCTGCAAATGAAAAAAAATATAATAATGTCAGTTATCCTTAAAAAGCCACTCTGCTGCAGCCAAGTTGGCGGCCGTGTTCAGAGCGTGCGGTCATCAGGCCCACTGCTCCTTGAGTGACATCCTACTCCACAGTGTCTGGACTGAGCAAGATGGCAGCCAAGGGTCAGTGGGAGAAATTGCAGCTCTCACTGTGCAGAGAAGGGACTCCTCACAGCCGCCTGGGCCGCCCTCTTCACTGGGACAGAGCTGTTCAATTTCTCCCTGCAGCCAATCACCACATCAGACAGCTGAATACCGTAGAAATAGGATTTACCTGCAGATTAGCTCTATGGCTGCAGGTAAATGCCATTTTTTTCAGATGACAGGTTCCCTAATACTATATTAATATTATTGCAATTTTCCATATTGCTAATATATCAGAAAATTGGGATCGGCAGGGGGTTTAACATCTGAGACCACTTTCAACTTGGAGGATGAAAGCAAAGATATCCCTTAAGAATTCTGCCATCAGACCACCGTTCCTGGTCACCTACAGCATGGCAACACAGATCGTTATAGTGGTATCGCAGGCATGTGCAGTGGAGAAAAAAAAAAGGTGCTGCCGAGCTTAGGATAATGGAAGGTCCCCAATCCCCAAATATGCCACTAAGAAACATCATACACTAACGATATGCCATCACCTTAGTTGAAAAAACCTGTTTAAATAAAACCCATAGTGAATTTAAATGAAGACTTTCTATCAAACGTTTTATCTAGGACTCAAATTTTAGGGAAAGTAAAATAGATGTAAATGTAGATTTACTTTAAAAAAAACAAAGACCGTGTGCCAGAGAACAGAGACTCGGTAACTAGCTTGTCCGCCTGGGGTTTGCATCCAACCAAGAACAACATGTATATGGCTTCATTAGTAAACAAATGCAATCACACACGGGAAACAAAAAATCCCCAAATTCCAGATTTCTTTCTATGAAACTAGCCGAAGTGAATGTGCCGAAGAATATCTGGGGTATGTTGGCGCTATATACACACCACAAAGATAGAGAACCAGAGTACTAACCACCACCTGCAGCCTGAGGCAAGAAGAGATGGAATGGGTCATACTACCAAAGAGGACCAAGGAGCACAGCAGTAGTGCTCTTCAGGTTATCACATGCTGGAAAATAGTAGAACGTGCCATCCCTTTAGCTTTAACTCCAACCCTCCTAAGATATTTTATCTACACACGTGGTCAAAACTGTTGGTACCCCTCGTTTAATGACAGAAAAACCCACAATGGTCACAGAAATAACTTGAATCTGATAAAAGTACTAAATACAAAATCTACGAAAATGAACAAATGAAAGTCAAGACATTGCTTTTCAACCATGCTTCCACAAAATGTTAAAAAACAAAAAAAAACAACTCATGAAATAGGGCTGAACAGAAATGATGGATGGTACACCCTTAATATTTTGTTGCACAACCTTTTGAGGCAATCACTGCAATCAAACAATTCCTGTAACTGTCAATGAGACTTCTGCACCTCTGGACAGGTAGTTTGGCCCACTCCTCAAGAGCAAACTGCTCCAGTTGTCTCGTGTTCGAACGTTGCCTTTTCCAGACGGCATGTTTCAGCTATTTCCAAAGATGCTCAATAGGATTTAGGTCAGGGCTCATAGAAGGCCACTTCAGAATAGTCCTACGTTTTCCTCTTAGCCATTCTTGGATCATTATCCTGTTGAAAGACCCATGACTGAAACCAAGCTTTCTAACACTGGGCAGCACATTTCTCTCTAGAATCCCTTGATATTTCATTGTACCCTGCACAGATTCTAGACACCTTGTGCCAGATGCAGCAAAGCAGCCCCAGAACATAACAGAGCCTCCTCCATGTTTCACAGTAGGGACAGTGTTCTTTTCTTGATATGCTTCATTTTTCTGTCTCTGAACATAGAGCTGATGTGCATTGCCAAAAAGTTCCATTTTTTTCTCATCTGTCCATAGGACATTCTCCCTGAAGCGTTGAGGCTGGTCAAAATGTAGTTTGGCAAATTCCAATCTGGCTTTTTTATGATTTTTTTTCAACAATGGTGTCCTCCTTGGTCGTCTCCCATGAAGTCCACTTTGGTTCATACAATGGATGGTGCGATCTGACACTGATGTTCCTTGAGCTTGAAGTTCACCTTTAATCTGTTTATAAGTTTTTCTGGGCTCTTTTGTTACCATTCGTATTATTCGTCATCAATTTTCCTCCTGCGGCCACGTCCAGGGAGGTTGTCTACAGTCCCATGGCTCTTAAATTTCTGAATAATATGTGCAACTGTAGTCACATGAACATCAAGCTGCTTGGATGTAACTTTTACCTTTAACATGTTTATCTATAATTTTCTTTCTAAACTCCTGAGACAACTCTTTCCTTGGCTTCATCTGGTCCATGTTGAGTGTGATACACACCATGTCACCAAACAGCATAGTGAGTATCTGTAGCCCTATATACAGACCCACTCACTGATTCCAAGTTGGTAGACACCTGTGATGCAAGTTAGTGGAAACACCTTGATTTAACAGGTCCCTTTTGTCCCATTATTTTCAGGGGTACCATCATTTCTGTCCAGGCCTATTTTATGAGTTGTTTTTTTTTTTAAAACACTGCCGAAGCATGGTTGAAAACCAATGTCTGACTTTCATGTGTTAATTTTCATAGATCTTTTATTTGTTATTAGTTTTGTCAGATTCAAGTTATTTTTGTGACCATTGTGGGATTTTCTGTCATTAAACGAGGTGTACCAACAATATTGACCATGTGTGTAAGAGATTAACTCACAACCCAAATGACAACCTAGTCAGTAACATTTTCTACCAGCCTTAGAAATTCAGTAAATTATGCAGCAGATGTTCCTGTTTCAACAGAATACTCATACTATACTTTATTAAAATATATGGTTTCGATTATTGAGGACTTTGTGTCTTCATATATCAGCACTACACAACAGCAGGGCAGATAAGGGGCAATGCAGTTATGGCACATTTAGAACGGGGGGCTAAATGAAATTTCTCTTGAAAAATAATGGCTATGATATCATCGGAAATTTTTTTACTGGCCATGATTAATGCCAGGAAGAATGGCTTTATCCAGTCTTTATGGCTCATATAATTGTGCTTGACCTTTGAGCCAGCCTAGTTTTTCCTGTTAAATAGACAGCTCAGATGGTAACATATAACAGATTGTTAATTTCTTAAACTTACCTGCCCATGGCCACTTGGTCATTGGGATCCAGGGAGGTTGTCTTTCGCTCTATCAATTCCCGCAGTAACTGAAAAGATTGAAATACTGAATCGTGAATCACAAATAAAACCACTCTAGACTAATTAGCTCTAAAGGTTCTATAAACCCAAAGAACACGTCTAAAAACAGTCCCATCAAAGTCTTGTAAAGCTGACACAGTCCCCAAAAAGTCTAGCATTTTTGGAATGGACTCTTGACATCAACATCAATGTATTTTTATTCTAAAAAATACTAATAAATCACATCAAATGGTTCTGTATTTTAGTATACAACACAAGATGACCATTTGTGGAGTCCTAAAAGTGCAATAACTTTTCTATTAAGAAAAAAAACAATCAAAATATTACAAAAGTGTTTTTTTTTTCTATGTTATGGTTTTTAAATGCCATGGATATGCATAAATATTATTGTAATTACGACTTTTTCATCTTGTTATATGAAATAACTTAATATGTAGGCTACAAAATTTACATCTTCGCATTTTTGGAGCCTGTTAATGTGCACAAATCTGTATATCTTCCTAATTATAGCCTTGGTGACCAGAATAAATCCTTGATAGCCTATCCTTAAAATATATCAAGTGTGTGCAGGGCTCCCGCAAGCACCATTTATTTTCCAGTTTATACAGACAGAGCAAGTTGTCCATATCATTGACTGTGTGCAGTATGCAGCTCGGTCCCATTTGCCTGAAGGGGGTGTCTCATCAAGACAGCAACACCTAACAATCGGGGCTATGATTTTTGTCACAGTAAATTTTGCTTTTCGGGACCGCCCCTATGAGACAGAATCGCAAGACTATCTCCGAAAGCAGCTTTTGCTCTGTAACACTAAAAGCAGCACCTGCCGAGAAATGACTAGCTAGCCATGGATTTCCCATGCAAAGTCAGGTGTTGCTGATGTCAGGTGCTGATCAATGACCTGCCTTATTCTGGATCAAGTCACCTGTCTCTTAACTATTACAAATCTCCGAAAAATGATAACTACAGCTTATACAGTGGCATGTAAAAGTTTGGGCACCCCTGCTCAAAATTACAGCTATTGGGAACAGTTAAGCAAGTTGAAGATGAAATGATCTTTTGCAAGTATCACAGCTTATAAACGCTTTTTGTAGTCAGCCAAGGGTCTTTCAATTCTTTTTTGAGGGATTTTCATCCATTCTTACTTGGAAAATTCTTCCAGTTCTGTGAGATTACTTTGTCATCTTGTATGCACTGCTATTTTGACGTCTAACCACAAATTTTCAATGACGTTCAGATCAGGGGACTGTGAGGGCCATTGAAAAACCTTTAGTTTATGCCTTTTGAGGTAGCCTATTCTGGATTTTTAATTGTGTTTAGGATCATTATCCATTTGTAGAAGCCATCCTCTTTTCAACCTCAGCTTTTTTTTTTTTTTTTTTTACAGATGTTATGCTTGCATCAAGAATTTTTTGAAACTTCATTGAATCCATTCTTCCTTCTATACGTGAAATGTTCCTAGTGCCATTGGCTGCAATACAACCCCAAAGCGTGATTGATCCAACCCCATACTTAATGGTTGGCAAGGGGTTCTTTTCCTGAAATTCTGTGCTCTTTTTTTCTCCACGTGTACTTTTGATTGTGTTCAAAGAGTTGTATTTTAAAGGGAACCTGTCACCCCCCTCAGGCATTTGTAACTAAAAGAGCCATCTTGTGCAGCACAAATGCTGCATTCTGACAAAGTGGCTCTTTTAGTTATGCTCCCTGCACACGCTGAAATAAACGTTTATAAAATGCGCCCCTCATACCCTGAAATCGCCAGGGAGGCGGGTCTTTCCTTCCTGAGCCAGACGCCTCCCAGCTGTCAATCCGGGCCTGTGCACGCCGGGCACCGCCTCCTCTTGCTTCATTACACTGGTCAACAGCATTTTTGGTGCCAAAGATATTTCATCGAATTTAGGGTATTTTTGGGGTGCCGATTCTGAATATGTCATCAGTTTTGCCAGATTGGCTCAAGTTTTTGAGATTTTTGGTATCTTATTTATAGCACTTGTTGGTAAATGCGACGCATCATCTCATTAATTTCTTTGGATTAGTACTTGAACTGAGCAGTTCTCAATATAGTTTTGTGTTAATTAGTGTTCTAAAAGTTTGTTCATAGCTTGATTTTTGCACTAACTTTATGTTGTTGTCTGTTTTCCAGTGAAAAGCATGAACTCATCAAGAAGAAGTTGTCTTAACGATCCAGACTCATTCTGTTACATTTGTGGTGAATACACACTGCCAAAACATAGAAGAAACATAACAGACTTCGTAAAAAAAGTGTATTTTGCCTATTTTGGGGTTATGCTTGGGGACCAAGACAAGTTTTGGGCACCACACATAGTGTGCAAAGCATGTATCGAATTATTACGAAAATGGAGCAAAGGACAAAGAAAAAGCTTCAAATTTGGTGTTCCAATGGTGTGGAGAGAGCCAAAAAATCATCATGATGACTGTTATTTATGGTAAACACAGGTACAGGCACATCTTCACAATGAGGGACAGGCCTTCTTGCAGATTCCATGTTACTCCCATTTTCGTTTCTTATGCTTATTGAATCCTTGCACTTGCACTGCACAGAAATAACAGTCATCATGATGATTTTTTGGCTCTCTCCACACCATTGGAACACCAAATTTGAAGCTTTTTCTTTGTCCTTTGCTCCATTTTCGTAATAATTCGATACATGCTTTGCACACTATGTGTGGTGCCCAAAACTTGTCTTGGTCCCCAAGCATAACCCCAAAATAGGCAAAATACACTTTTTTTTACGAAGTCTGTTATGTTTCTTCTATGTTTTGGCAGTGTGTATTCACCACAAATGTAACAGAATGAGTCTGGATCGTTAAGACAACTTCTTCTTGATGAGTTCATGCTTTTCACTGGAAAACAGACAACAACATAAAGTTAGTGCAAAAATCAAGCTATGAACAAACTTTTAGAACACTAATTAACACAAAACTATATTGAGAACTGCTCAGTTCAAGTACTAATCCAAAGAAATTAATGAGATGATGCGTCGCATTTACCAACAAGTGCTATAAATAAGATCCCAAAAATGTCAAAAACTTGAGCCAATCTGGCAAAACTGATAGCATATTCAGAATCAGCACCCCAAAAATACCCCAAATTCATTAAAATATTTTGGACACCAGAAAAAACATTTTTTTTTTGTTGACCTGTGTTATCGTCCCTGGCACCTGCGTTGTAAGTACGAAGGGCAGCGCAACTGCGCATGCCCGAATAAAAACCTTAATGCGCAGGCGCTGGGGACGATAATGAAGCTAGAGGAGGCGGCGCCCGGTGCGCACAGGCCCAGAGTGACGACTGGGAGGCGTCTGGCTTAGGAAGGAAAGACCGGCCTCCCTGGCGATTTCAAGGTATGAGGGGGCACATTTTATAAACGTTTATTTCAGCATGTGCAGGGAGCATAACTAAAAGAGCCACCTTGTCAGAATGCGGCATTTGTGCAGCACAAGGTGGCTGTTTTAGTTACAAACGCCTGAGGGGGCGGGGTCCACAGGACTTGTTTCCAAAATGCATCAGGACTGTTTAGATGTTCTTTTGCCTGCATCTAACACTGAATTTTATGGTGAGGATGCAGGAAAGGTTTCCTTCTGATGACTTCTCCATGAATGCCATATTTGTGCAGGTGTATCTGAACAGTAGAATAATGTACAACTCCAGAGTCTGCTAAATCTTTATGAGAGTCTTTTCCAGGCAAGCAGGGGTTCTGATTTGCCTCTCTACCAATTCTACGAGCAGATCTCACTGAAATTTTGCTTGGTCTTCCAGACCTAATCTTGACCGTTACTGTTCCTGTTAACTGCCACTTCTCAATTACATTTCAAACTGAGTAAAAGCTTTACCATCTTCTTATAGCCTTCTCCAGCTTTGTGGGCCTCCCACTATTTTCATTTTCAGAGTGCTAGGCAGCTCCTTAGAAGAACCCATGGACGCTATTTTTGGCATAAAAAAACAGAGGCGGCTAGGTTTTTATAAAAATTGGAATTTTGTATCACCTGGCCATTCCTAACAATGATATTTAACAAGCCATAACCCAACAGGATAATTAAGGTTCGAAACTTTGGTCAAAGTTATCTGAGCGCACAAATCTCCAAGGGGATCCACATTTTTGCACTGGCCCATTTTCCCTTTTGTAATTTTTAAAATGTAGACTAAGGCTTGCCATACACATTAGATGGCTGTCAGCCAAACGATGCTTCTGCCGATAGTTTGCCCGATAATCATCTCAGCCGACACTCCCATAAGCAGAAGCGTTGGCTTGGCCTAGTGCGCCGGTGCTCCCTATTAGGAAGTCAGCGACTGACACGTCGGCCGGCAGCTTTACCTCAGGGAGATCAATGCGATCATACGGAAATTGACATCTATCCTTCCCCATCAGTCGGCTGGTGCTCCCATACACAGACCTTCAGATTAACTCTTTGATACTGGCAGTTTAAGTCATTAGTTGAGTATGTATGGGGGATCCTTATGTCAGCCGAGTGTTTGACTGACAGCAGCAATGGTCTTGAGTGTTGGCCAACAACATAGCAGTTGTTGCTAGTCCATTACTAGAGCTGATCAAGAACACGAGCACATGGCTGCAAATTCTGAATGTATCCATTAAAAGGATTCTCCACTTTAACATTTTTAAAACTTAAAATGCATTTACAAAAAAAGGAAAAAGCATTTCAGAAATCTCTGCCAACCATTTTTTTTCTTTTGCTACTTTGTCCCCTGACGGTCTCTACTTCACTCTGCAGCCACAAAATCCTTTGATAGAGATTAGTGACCTATGCAGTTAATCACGGACAAAGGTGGGGCAGCACTCAGGCCATTGACTGGCTCCACAGCCATTTCCGGTGTCTCAAGGGAACCCAGAAAGCATCTTACACTAGAGTGGTAGGAACTGGCAAGCAATAAAGCAAGGACCACTTTTTTTTTGTCTAAATGTACAAAAAACTGTTTAATGAAAAGCAGCCTTCTTTCTTTTAAAAAGCAATAAGTAGTATACTTGTAGTTATGTCATTTCATTACATGACACAGCATGGGGTAATATGTATATGAACATGCAAGCTCATAGCAGAATATACACAGCAGTTTACGTATTACAGAAGATCTAGACGTGAGAAGTCTGAGTAGAACAAGTATATAGATTAAAAGGTATATACTAGAATAATAGAAAAATGACCGATAAATCACTGATTATTGTTTAACCCTTCACAACCAGGGGTATTTCCATTTTTTTAATTTTGTTTGTTACTCCCATTCTTCCCAGAGCCATAATCTTTTTTATTTTTTTTTCCCCAGGTAATATGGCCATGCTAGGGCTTGTTTTTTGCGTGACGAGTTGTACTTTTGAAAGACACCATTCGTATTAACGTATCGTGTACTGGAAAACGGGGGAGTGCAATTCCACAGTTTTGTTTTTTTAATTACCATGTTCACTAAATGTAAGGCTATGTGCACACGTTCAGGATTTCTTGCAGAAATTTCCTGAGCAAAAAAGGACATTTTCTGTAAGAAATCCGCATGCGTTGTTGGTGCGTTTTTTTTGCGGATTTTTCAGGAGGTTCCCAATGCAATAATATAGTGGGGAAATCCGCAAAAAATCCGCAAAATTAATGAACATGCTGCTTTTTTACCACGCTGCGTTTTTTTAGTGGGAAAAAAATGCATCATGTGCACAAAAATTGTGGAATGCATTCTAAATGATGGGATGCATAATGTATGCGCTTTTTTCGCAATTTTATAGCGGAAAAAACATGAAAAAAACGCAAAAATCTGCAACGTGTACACACAGCCTTAAAACTGACCTGCTATTATGATTCTCTAGGTCATTATGAGTTCATAGATACCAAACACGTCTAGTTTTTTTTATTATTATTATTATTATTATTATTTAAATGGTGAAAAAAATCCAAAGTTTGGTTAAAAAAAAAAAAAAAAAAAAAGAAAAGAAAAAGGCGCCATTTCCAGAGAGACCTGTAGCGTCTCCATTTTTGTCATGGTCTGGGGCTGGGTGAGGGCTTATTTTTTGCGCGTCGAACTGACATTTTTATTGATACCATTTTGGTGTAGATACATTATTGCATTTTACTGCAATATACCGGTGCCCAAAAAACTATTCTGACGTTTTTAATTTTTTTTCTCATTATGCTGTTTAGCGATTGGGTTAATTATTTTTTTTTTTATTGATAGATCGGGCGATTCTGAACGCGGCGATACCAAATATGTCTATATTTAATTTTTTTATTGTTTTATTTTGAATAGGGCAAAAGAGGGGAGATTTGAACCTTTTGATTTTTTAAAACCATTTTTTACACTTTTGGCATGCTTCAGTAGTCTCAATGGGAGACTAGAAGCTGCACTACTTTGATCCTCTCTGCTACACACAGGTGATGATCAGATCTCCTGTGTGTAGCAGAAATGTTCACTTGCTATAAGCGCTGACCACCAGGCAGCACCGATAGCAATCCAGCAATGACAACCATAGAGGTCTGCAGCAGACCGGTTGTCATGCCAACCCATCGGTGACCTGCGACTATGACGGGGTCACCAATGGGTAGGATTTGCAACACGCTTCCAGTAAGCGCGAGTTAAATGCCGCTGTCAGAAAATGACAGTGCCATTTAACTAGTTAACAGCCGTGTGTGGATCACGATTCCACACGACTGTTGCGGACACATGTCAGCTATATATATCAGCTGACAGGCCCGGAAAGGGGGAGTCTGACATCGGCATACTATTACACCTGAAGTCGGAAAGGGGTTAATGCCTGTACCAATTTATAGTATTTACATCAAATATACGGTCTTAAAACGTGCCTTATTTTCATCAACGGAAAACTGGCTACAAAATGGTTGTGGTGAATTAACCCTGGGGGCAAAAGCCTTCCTAGCTAACTGTCATTAGCACATTTCAAGGGAATGTGTCAGCAGAACACCATAATATAGGAGCAGAAATCAGAGATGTCACTTACTGGGCTGTGTTTTGCTGTTTCAATACAATCAGTGCTTTATCAGCAGGAGATTATTATCACTACAGGACAAGTGCCTCTGGTAACCAGGCCCCCACCACTGATTAGGAGCACTGTCACTATACACTGTACATGGAAAGCTGTAGTGTGGCGTGTTCTGATAAATCTGCAGCAGAGAAAACCGTGATTGTATCATAACTGCTGCACAGAGTAAACTAAGTGATACAACCCTGGAATCAGGGTCTCTGTCCTTACCGCATGCTGCTGTTGGATTACATGCTGACATATTCCCTCTGGTGACAGCTTCTATATATTCACTTGCATAGAACCAAACCTCATACATAAAATATGTCTACTATAAAGTAGAACAGAAATCAAGCAGAATGGCACATTCACAATGTATCTAATGGACAGAGAATGTGAGACACGAAAACGTTACAATACAAGTGTAAGTTCAGTTTTAGCAACATTCCACCCATGAATTAAACCACATCGCTGGAGCTCAGGTCTATGAAGGCGTTCAGCCATGTGGCCCCAGAAGCCATGTTACCTGATATGATAAAGATCTCACATTTCTTTGCAATCAATGTAGTAGAACATGCATGGCTTTCTGTATCACAGCACAACTCCCATCATCTCCAGGTAACAGTAAATGATAAAATCCGCTTCCACCCACCAGATTGGTGTAAGCGAGCAATACTAAAGATCTGATAATGAAATGCGGGTCATGTTTATGCACAGAAAGCATCGAAGAGAGGCTTATCCGGGACTTTAGCACAACCTGTACTGAAGGGTAAACTCCCACCACCCTCCTCCTCACCTACCACGCTCCATTTATCATCCTGTTTTATGCTCGGAATTTATTAGTCAAAACAGAAATATCTCTCGTCAAAACTCCATATATTCTTTTGAGAGTGATATATGATGTCTCCCTATGTCTAATAATTAACTAGGAAGTGTGAGTAAATCATGCTGAGCATTAAGCTCTGATGTGTGAACAGAAAACAGACTTTTTTAACTCCTACATGGCCAGATTCCAGCTGACAACACCAAGTATGGTCTACGGCTGGAGCTTGACATCAGGATACCATACAAGTGAATTGAGATCCTTTTTCACCCCCAAGAAAAAAAAAAAAGAAACACATACATGAACAATATTTAATAATATATATAATAAAACAAAGAATGGAGAGTGATCATAGGTTTGTGTACAAACATCTCACAATCAATGCTGGCCACCTAACAGATCTGTGGAAATAAAGCATTGTGAGTAGTGTGTGCAAATGGAGCCCTCGTCACAAGCCGTCTGTCCTGACAAAGGACGCACAATCATGGAGGAGGTGACAGAAAACAGAAAGCAATTTTCTTTATCCTTCTGGTTGAATTGACTACAACTTGAATGTCTGCCTAATCCCACTCAGCGGCAGAAATTAACCCGGTCAGCTGAACAGGTGCTATGCCATGGCTGTCAGGCCCGGCGCCCCACAAGTCCCCGCACACATCTAATCCGCACAGATCATCTTTCCCAAGGAATACTCTTATGGGGGACAGGGACAGAAGGAGGAGCTGGTCAAAGGGGAAAGTCAAGGTGCTGTGTGTGTATAATGGTGGTGGGGGTGGCTGCTGAAGGAAGGGGGCTGGGAGACAAGAAAACAAAATGAATGTGTAGCTGCCTTACGGCGCAGCAGATGTCCGCCTGTGATGAACGAGGCTGGAATATGCTGCTGCCAAGGAGCGGTAAGTGATTACAGCCTCCATACTTCGGCTCTGCAGGGTTCCCCAGCCTTGCACCCATTCCTCGCTGTGCTGCCAGATGTTGACAGCTGCTCCGGTGCTCACTCACTCAATACGGATGGCAGCAGTTGGCACGGAAGTTTTGCAATCTGGAACATTTGTGGAGACGCTGTGTGCTGACAAGTGTCGCCCATTATTCACCTTTACAGAACGCCAGAGCGACTTTAATTCTCTGCCAATCGCCTCCTGGGAGCCGGCCAAGATAAAGTTGCGGCTGGCAGCCTCATTTGTTTTACTCAGGTGTTTCTGTTGCCTTACTGACCTCTATTAGTTTAAGTTTTAATTTAGATTAACCCCGCCACCCCAATTAACCAGTCACTGAGAAAAGAGATAAGATGTGACTACTCATAACTCTGAATTTAGAAATGATCATCAGAGGTAAAATTATGAAGCACCAGAAGAGACTGGTCACCCAGGGCCATCTGTCTCTGAACTCAGCCCTGCCAGGTGAAAGAAGAATGCTCTACTGAGAATGGGCCTGCGAGAGGATGACGGCCGATCAGCCCGTCCCACCAACAATGGGGGCCTCTGGGCACCCGAATAACATTATGTGAGCCTCGCAAGGTTTTTTGGTTTGGTTGGTTTTTTTGATCAACTGAATTATTCATTTATTTCAGAGCAAATCATCCACCATTTCTGTGGGTGCGCAGCAAAGCAGTGCACGGACGTCTGCAAGCGCACATTCACCATTCCCAACCTGCACAAATGTTACTGGCACTCCGGCAATCTTGCTGGTCGGGATGTGATCTTTTAATGTGAAAATATAACCAAAAGTCAATGTGCCATCGGAAAATTCTTAGGTCATAAGGTTACATGCCTTTTTAAAACTTTGAGGTAATGCTTTGTATTCCCTTCAATTGTCCACCTATATAGAAAAATATTAAATACTGTAATTTTCACACAGGGCCTAACGCTAAGCGGCTACTTGCCTTTCCTCCACAGAAGACTTTTCAGCAGTCTCATCATCATTACAGACAGATCCAATGTTAACCATCACTAGAACGTGCCAGCCCTGCACAATGACCTTGGCTCAGCTACGAGCATACTAACATTTTACTTTTTTACAAGAATATAATTTTGACTATACGGTCTATGGCAGCTTTAAAAATGTGGGCCAATCTGCAGGCACCATGTTATAGAGCAGGGGGAGCCAAGTAGATTGATATACAGATTTGTGAGAAAGGATTCAGTGTAAAAAAAACCAAAAAAAAAAAACCAACAACTGCTCTTTCTGGGCTTTTTGGTTTAGTGGGTGGTCCCATCAGTGACTGACAGCTTTCTTTGCATAAGATTGCATACGCAGACAGCTGTCAGTCACTGATAGGACCGCCCCGGATCAAAAATCCCATAACTACAGTTATGTGTTGACAAGCGATCTCTAAGTCTACATGACTGCTGAAAAGTGCAGAAAGAAGGGGTGTAATATTAGGCCTAATGACCAGTGTGAAAAACTGCCTGATTATTCTTATGAAAAGTATAACAAAAAAATTTAAAACAAATTCCCATGGAAATCTGAATTCAATCTTAACTTTTTGATGGCATATTGGGGCAGATTCATTAAGAATGGCGCTGCACGTGGTGGTTTTAATGAAAAGCTCACTGGAGTATGATGTGCCAAATTCATTAAAAGGCACAAGCTTATTTAGTGAACTTGGCGCTTCTGTGTGGTGCATCCCCATACGCCTAGCCAGAAATGGTACTCCAGTCAGCAAATTGCATCCATGAAAATAACGCATTCCCACAATATAATCTGTGTGTGATAACACATGCAATAGCTTTTGGTCTTTTGACTTTTAAGGCGCTGTGCACACCATTCGTTTTTGATCCATTTTTTTCCCACGCGGAATTGGTCCAAAAATGCTATGGAATCCTTATACCAGCAAAGTCAATGAGAATCCTGGAGTGTCATGCACATGATCAGTATTTTTCATTTCAGTATTTGCTGTCCATGTCAATTCTTTGTGCATTTTTGCCTGAGTTTTTGACACATTGAATGCACAGGAACAAAAACGCATGCAAAAATGCACCAAAAACGCTGCGGAATTATCTGCAGCGTTTTTTTGCTGCCAGGAGATGCAGAAACCTTGCAGAAATTTGGGCAAAACATTATTGAATGTGCGCATATAGCCTAACTAACAGTGTCTTAGGTAATGAAATATCCCATATCATTATGTATTTCAATTTGTAAGCTTCCAATGCTAGAAAAGGGACTTTTTGAAGCCAGAATTCTACTGTAATTAACTATTAAATATCTCAGAAACTAGAGCCAATCTGGCAAAACCAAAGCCAGCACCATAAACGTAATCTAAAACCGTTCAGACATCGTCTGCAGCTAAATCACTGTATATCAGTGTAATAGGAAATTGCTTTTCTTTAAGGTGACGCTCACACATTCAGTGTTTGGTCAGTATTTGTGTCAGCCAAAACCAGGAGTGGGTGATAAATACAGAAGTGGAGTCATGTTTCTATTATATTTTTCCTGTGATTGTTCCTCTCCCAGTTTTGTCTTACAGACACTGATATAAAATACTGAGCAAATTCTGAGTGTGCACGTGGCCTAAAGGCGTTGACTGCAGAGTTTGGAATCCTTACAGCATGTGCACCACGGTGTAGGGCGAAATCAGGCAGACATGTCACCACACTTGTATTGAAAGAGGCCGAGCATGTCTAGCGGAAATGTGGCCAGAAGCACGTATGTCACATATTGCTGGCGCCAACACAGAGATTCCCGACAGCGTGCGGTGCGCACACTATAAGGATTCACAAGTCACAGACTTAACAAGAGTCAGGACAACCCCTTTAATTATTAACCTCACACCTAGTATTCACTCCGAAAGCTTCACAGGATAACAGTGACGCAACACTGGTAATTAAGTCCATTGGGTTGGCACTATTCAAGGAATAATGTAGAAGATTGGCAGGGAATTGTACTGCCCTCACTGCACGTACAACTTCACTACAAAATGGAAAATCCCTTTTACACCAGGAATGTATGTTTTAACTGGTCTTTTACTATCCTACCCAGCAATGCAATTAGCCTAGTTAGCCTAAAGCCCCTTGAAAGGTCCCTTATTAGGGCAGTGGACACAGGTTCTGAGGATCGCTTGGGAATGGAACTAGATTCTACTTTAGAAGCCCATGACAAATCACGTGTAATCTTGGGAAAAGATTGGCTGTACAGAATTCACAACTAATATAAATCTATTTTCACTCAATTTCTAAGTGTAAGAAACCTAAAATTTTAGGTGAGAGTCGACAGTCTACAGGAATACCAAACACGCTCTCTGTGTGCATCCTCATTCACAAAGAAATGCTAATGATAATTTCTCCTATGAAGATTGGTGGTCTCCAGCCCAGACCAGTGCCGAGGACAAGTGCATTAATGGCCAAAAGATCTCTATTTACCCTGACTATTCGGCTGAGGTGCAAAAGCAGAAGATGAGTTATGGATCGGTAAAGAGACTCAGAGACCTGGATTTGATCTACTCTACTCTATACCCGGCAAAGCTTAGGGTCGTAGCCCTGGGAGCGGTTCATTTTTTTTCTAACACCGAAGAGGCCTCTAAATGGCAGGACTTAAATAATAAATAATAAGAAGCTCATAGCTGACAAGGAAAGAGGGAAGTGAGAAGAAGATGGTGAAAACAGAAATGGTGTTGCCTTATAGAATCCTGTGGATCCTGTTTAACCCCTTAGTGACAGAGCCAATTTGGTACTTAATGACCGAGCCAATTTTTACAATTCTGACCAGTGTCACTTTAAGAGGTTATAACTCTGGAACGCTTTATCGGATCCCGCTGATTCTGAGATTGTTTTTTCGTGACATGTTGTACTTCAAGTTAGTGGTAACATTTCTTCGATATTACTTGCAATTATTTATGAAAAAAAATGGAAATATGGCGAAAATTTTTAAAATTTTGCAATTTTCAAACTTTGTATTTTTATGCCCTTAAATCAGAGAGATGTGTCACAAAAAAATAGTTAATAAATAACATTTCTCACATGTCTAATTTACATCAGCACAATTTTGGAAACAATTTTTTTTTTTGTTAGGGAGTTATAAGGGTTAAAAGTTGACCAGCAATTTCTCATTTTTACAACACCATGTTTTTTTTTAGGGACCACATCACCTTTGAAGTGATTTTGAGGGGTCTATATGATAGAAAATAACCAAGTGTGACACCATTCTAAAAACTGCACCCCTCAAGCTGCTCAAAACCACATTCAAGAAGTTTATTAACCCTTTACGTACTTCAAGGGAACCTGTCACCACGTTTTTGGAAGATGGGATAAAAATAGCGTTAAATAGGGGCAGAGGTGGGCGTTACATTAGTGTGTGTGTTATGCGTTTATTACCCACCTAAGTTGCCGAAATAACTTTGCAAAGTCTCCGTTTTCGCCTGTCAATCAGGCTGGTCAGGTCACATGGGCGTTGTCTTCCCCCAGATTTGGCGTAGTTTTCCGTTGGTGGCGTAGTGGTGTGCGCATGCCCAAAGTCCGGAATCCTCTTCCAGGGGATTTAAAATAGCGCGGTGTTCGTTATTGCATTGGTGATCGGTGGGCGCGGCCATCTTCCTTTGGCCGCGCGTGCGCAGAAGCGGCGCTCTGCTGGCCGCGGCTTCAGGAAAATGGCCGCCGCGATATCCATCTGCGCACGCGCGGCATCCCGCGGCCATTTTCCTGAAGCCGCGGCCAGCAGAGCGCCGCTTCTGCGCACGCGCGGCCAAAGGAAGATGGCCGCGCCCACCGATCACCAATGCAATAACGAACACCGCGCTATTTTAAATCCCCTGGAAGAGGATTCCGGACTTTGGGCATGCGCACACCACTACGCCACCAACGGAAAACTACGCCAAATCTGGGTGAAGACACCACGCCCATGTGACCTGACCAGCCTGATTGACAGGCGAAAACGGAGACTTTGCAAAGTTATTTCGGCAACTTAGGTGGGTAATAAACGCATAACACACACACTAATGTAACGCCCACCTCTGCCCCTATTTAACGCTATTTTTATCCCATCTTCCAAAAACGTGGTGACAGGTTCCCTTTCATTTTGTTCTTCCACATTGTTTTAGTTCCTGTGAACATTTAACTTTTTTTTGCAAACATTTTACTTCAGAACCATTTTTTTTAATTTTCACAAGTGTAAAAACAGAAATTTAACCACAAATTTTGTTGTGCAATTTTTCCTGAGTACGCCGATACCCCATATGTGGAGGTAAACCACTGTTTGGGCGCACCGCAGAGCTTGGAAGTGAAGGAGCACCGTTTGACTGTTTCAATGCAGAATTGGCTGGAATTGAGATCGGACGCCATGTCGCGTTTGGAGAGCCCCTAATGTGCCTAAACAGTGGAAACCCCCCACAAGTGACACCATTTTGGAAACTAGACCCCCCAAGGAACTTATCTAGATGTGTGGTGAGCACTTTGAACCCCCAAGTGCTTCACAGAAGTTTATAACGTAGAGCCGTGAAAATAAAAAATGGCATTTGTTTTCACAAAAATGATTTTTTCGCCCACAAATTCTTATTTTCACAAGGGTAACAGGAGAAATTAGACCACAAAAGTTGTTGTGCAATTTCTCCTGAGTACGTCGATACCCCATATGTGGAGGTAAACCACTGTTTGGGCGCACCGCAGAGCTTGGAAGTGAAGGAGCACCGTTTGACTTTTTCAATGCAGAATTGGCTGGAATTGAGATCGGATGCCATGTCGCGTTTGGAGAGTCCCTGATGTGCCTAAACAGTGGAAACCCCCCACAAGTGATACCATTTTGGAAACTAGACCCCTTAAGGAACTTATCTAGATGTGTGGTGAGCACTTTGAACCCCCAAGTGCTTCACAGAAGTTTATAACGTAGAGCCGTGAAAATAAAAAATCTCATTTTTTCTACAAAAATGATCTTTTTGCCCCCAAATTTTTATTTTACCAAGGGTAACAGGAGAAAATGGACACCAGAAGTTGTTGTACAATTTGTCTTGAGTACGCCGACACCCCATATGTGGGGGTAAACCACTGTTTGGGCGCATGGCTGAGCTCGGAAGCAAAGGAGCGCCATTTGACTTTTCAATGCAAAATTGACTGGAATTGAGATCGGACGCCATGTCGCGTTTGGAGAGCCCCTGATGTGCCTAAACAGTAGAAACCCCCCAAAAGTGACACCATTTTGGAAACTAGACCCCCCATGGAACTTATCTAGATGTGTAGTGAGAACTTTGAATGCCCAAGTGCATCACAGAAGTTTATAATGCAGAGTCGTGAAAATAAAAAATATATATTTTTTAACAATAAAGATTTTTTAGCCCCCAAGTTTTTATTTTCACAAGGGTAACAAGAGAAATTGGACCCCAAAAGTTGTTGTCCAATTTGTCCTGAGTATGCTGGTACCCCATATGTGGGGGTAAACCACTGTTTGGGCGCACGGCAGAGCTCGGAAGGGAAGGAGCGCCATTTTGGAATGCAGACTTTGATAGAATTGTCTGCGGGCGTTATGTTGCGTTTGCAGAGCCCCTGATGTACCTAAACAGTAGAAACCCCCACAAGTGACCAAATTTTGGAAACTAGACCCCCTGAGGAACTTATCTAGATATGTGGTGAGAACTTTGAAAGCTCAAGTGCTTCACAGAAGTTTATAATGCGGAGTAGTGAAAATAAAAAAATATTTTTTTTTCCAACAAAAAAGATTTTTAGCCCCCAAGTTTTTATTTTCACAAGGGTAACAGGAGAAATTGGACCCCAAAAGTTGTTGTCCAATTTATCCCAAGTACGCTGATGCCCCATATGTGGGGGTAAACCACTGTTTGGGCGCACGGCAGAGCTCAGAAGGGAGGGAGTACCATTTGACTTTTTTAGCGCAAAATTGGCTGTCGTGTTTGGAGACCCCCTGATGTACCTAAACAGTGGAAACCCCCAAATTATAACTCCAACCCTAACTCCAACACACCCCTAACCCTAATCTCAACCCGATCCATAATCCTAATCACAACCCTAACGATAATCACAACCCTAACCCCAAAACAGCCCTAATCTCAACCCTAACCATAACCCTAATCAAAACCCTAAATCCAACACACCCCTAACCCCAACCCTAACCCTAATCCCAACCCTAATCCCAAACGTAACACTAATCCCAACCCTAATCCAAACCCTAACCCTAATCCCAACTCTAACCCTAACTTTAGCCCCAACCCTAACTTTAGCCCCAACCCTAACCATAACTTTAGCCCCCGTCGTCACAAAAAAAGTTCAATGTAACCTTTTTTTTGTACGTCGCGTCCGCCATCTCCGCGCATGCGTGGCCGTAACTCTGCCCCCTCCTCCCCAGGACATAGACTGGGCAGCGGATGCGTTGAAAAACTGCATCCGCTGCCCACGTTGTGCACAATTTTCACAACGTGCGTCGGTACGTCGGGCCGACGCATTGCGACCGCCCCGTACCGACGCAAGTGTGAAAGAAGCCTAAGGCTACTTTCACACTAGCGTCGTACTCGGCCCATCGCAGTGTGTCGGGCCAACGTACCGACGCTAGCGTTGTAAGCGCCGCACAACGGGTGCAGCGGATGCTGTTTTTTCAACGCATCCGCTGCCCCATTGTGAGGTGCGGGGAGGCGGGGGCGGAGTTCCGGCCACGCATGCGCGGTCGGAAATGGCGGACACGTCGCACAAAAAAGTTACATGTAGTTTTTTTTGTGTCGACGGTCCGCCAAAGCACGACGCATCTGTCGCACGACGGATGCGACATGTGGCAATCCGTCGCAATGCGTCGCTAATGCAAGCCAATGGAGAAAAAACGCATCCTGCAAGCACTTTTGCAGGATGCATTTTTTCTCCAACGACGCATTGCGACGGAAGCCAAAAAACGCTAGTGTGAAAATAGCCTAACCCTAACCCTAGCCCTAGCCCTAACCCTAAATTTAGCCCCAACCCTAACCCTAACCCTCTCTAACCCTAACCCTAACTCTAACCCTAACTCTAACCCTAACTCTAACCCTAACTCTAACCCTAACCCTAACCCTAATTTTAGCCCCAACTCGTCTTCTCCTGCCGGCCGGCAGATGGCAGCAGATGGCGGGCGCACTGCGCATGCGCCCGCCATGATGAAAAAGCCGGCTGGCAGGAGAAGACAGAAGAGGACCCAGGGACACCGGGTGAGTATGTTAGGGTCCCCGAATCCCCCTATTTCTCTGTCCTCTGATGTGCGATCACATCAGAGGACAGAGAAATAACTGATCGCTTTTTTTTTTTTTTTTTTTTGCGGTCGCCAGTAAACTTAATTACCGGCGATCGCAAAGCAGGGGTCGGTGTAAACCGACCCCGATCATGTTCTTTGGGGTCTCGGCTACCCCCGGCAGCCGAGACCCCAAAGATCTTCCGGGTGCCGGGCGGCAGGCGTACTGCGCGTGCGCCCGCCATTTTTTCCCGGAAAAAAGATGGCGGCGCCCATCGGGAGCCACGAGGAGCACCGGGGGAGGTAGGTAAGTATCGGGGGGCTATTGGGGGCCATCGGGGACCACATTTCTGTCCTCCGATGTGCGATCACATCGGAGGACAGAGAAATTAAACGGCAAATCGCGTTTTTTTTTTTGTTGCGACCGCCGAAAAACGGTTAATTACCGGCGATCGCAACTCGGGGGTCGGTAAAAACCCCCCGAATCATGTTCTCTGGGGTCTCGGCTACCCTCGGCAACCGAGACCCCAGAGAAAATCTGACTCTGGGGGGCGCTATTCACTTTTTCCACAGCGCCGTTAATTAACGGCGCTGTGGTTTAAGTACCCTTAGCGGCCGCCGTTAAAAGGCGTATCGGCGGTCGTTAAGGGGTTAATAGCTGATGCGGACTACACAGGGACTAATAATGATGTTATGTATATGCAGAGGAGTTGGGGAGGTGTTATAGTTAGATAGCAGTTTAGAGACAACGTTGAAAGGTTAGCTAGACATTGGATTACCCACTCTCTGGTAAGAGAGGAGAAATATACCAAAGGAATGGTTATGGTTTATTGTGTTACTAAATATTGGGAGGGAGGAGGGTTGGGGTTTATTATTGGAAAGTGGGATTTACTAAAAACAAGGAACAACATTCTACTTTAAGGGGTCAGGAATTTGTGTACATGATGTTATCTGATAGGGGACCAAATTAAAGTCTTTAGTTGGAATATAAGAGGACTGTCAGAGGGAACGCGAAGAACGGCGATTATGGAATATGTTGGAAAGTGGAGTCCGGATGTAATTTGCATTCAAGAGACGCATCTACTTGGGGAAAAGGTGGAAGTGCTGAAGAGGAGGTGGATTGGGAGGGCGTACCATTCCACATATTTTTCGTATGCTAGGGGGGTCTCGTTATTGATAGAAGCATCCACACCCTTTGAGGAAATCGAGAGCCATGTAGACAGGGATGGTCAGTATGTTTTGCTAATTTGCAGGATTTATGGGCAACCATTGTGTATTGTAGCTGTGTATATACCACCCCATTCTGGAAAAAAGGTTCAAGAGATATTCGAATTCTATAAATGGGGCATGGGATTACCATTGTTAATCATTGGGGATTTCAATAACGTTTTAGATGAAGGATGGGATAGGCACAAGCAGGGAATAGGCAAGGGCACTAGAAAACGGTCGGCATTTGGAAACTATATGTAGGAGTTGGGGATGGTAGATCTCTGGAGAGTGAGGAATGAGAATGAAGTTTGCTACTCCTGCTATTCTGCGACTCATGGGTCTCTCTCCAGAATTGATTTGGCATTGGGTAATGGTCTAATGACACACATGATTTGTGGGGTAGAATACCTCCTGAGAGTGATTTCAAAGCCTATAGAGTTGCTAATTAGATGGACGGGAGGGATGATTGGACGGGGAGGTGGGTGGAGGCTGCACCCGCTATGGCTTGAACATATTAATATGGACGCCAATAAGAGGGAGGTAAAAGAATACTGGAAGTTTAATGAAGATAGTGCTGATAAGCGGGTAGTCTGGGATGCCATGAAAGTGTTTTAGAGGGGCCTCCTTTTTCGGGAGATTTGTAAATGTAAGTCCAAAACTAGGTTTAAAGATAGGGAAGTCATAGAGACACTAGAAAGGTGAGAAATGGACATGGCGGCAAACCCATCAGTGGAAAACCAAAGTAGATTTAGGGGAGCCCAGGAAGCGGTCAATAAGATCCATATGAAGAAAGCAGAGGGAAGAAGAGCCTTCCAAAAAATACAGTTCCATGAGGAAGAGAGTGGGTAATTTACTCTCGGTAGTGACGGCAGTGCAGAAAGACTCGTCATATGTATATAAACTAAGGACAGGTGGGGGGACTGAGATAGTGGACACAGAGGGAATTTTGGGGGAGTTTAGAAGGTTTTATAAACAACTGTATTCATCTGGACTGAGGGCCTCATCAAGAGACATAGAAGATTTTCTTGGAGCAGCGGGACTTCCCAGTATTAAAGACTGTGATAGGAGGAGGTTGGAGGAACCTATAACGGAAGAGGAGATAAAAATTGCCATCATCTCAATGACAAATAATAGGGCCCCTAGGGCAGACTGACTCCCGGTTGAGATCTATAAGAACTTGATGGATGTATCGGTGGCAAAATTAAAGGTAGTCTTTGAGGAGGTGTTAAAGGAAGGTGAGCTGCCGGCATCCATGAGAGAGGCTGTAGTGGTGGTTATTCCGAAGGAAGGTAAAGACCTGGAGTTGGCGGAATCTTATAGGCCTATCTCGCTGCTGACGGCAGATGTTAAGATTTTGGCTAAGGTAATGGCTAACCGCTTGGCGAGTGTAATTCCAGGACCTGGTCCATCCTGATCAATCTGGTTTTATGCCATATAAATCTACAGCGATAAATTTATGCAGACTTTTTTTGCACTTGCAGCTGCCGTCGGATAACGAGGGTAGTAGGTTTGTGGTATCGCTGATGTACGTAAAGCGTTTGATAGTGTGAATGGCATTATCGTTGGGCGGTATTAAGAGGTTTTGGATTTGGGACGACATATCGTGGGTGCGACTACTGTATACATCCCCGACTGCTAAGGTTAGTGTTAATTGACAATTGTCTGGAAGTTTTGATCTTTATAGGGGGACCCGGCATTGGTGTCCACTGTCTCCGCTACTCTTTGTGCTGGCAGTGGAGCCCCTGGTGCAGACAATTAGAAATGCGGCCTCAATCGGGGGGTTTAGATATGGCTTAGTATAAGAGAAAATAGCTCTATATGTAGATGACGTGTTACTTTTCTTGGAGGACTCTCGGGAGTCATTGCTGGGAGCGATGGACATCCTTAGGACATTTGGGACTGTATCAGGCCTTGAAATTAACTGGGAGAAATCTAATATTCTGGTGGTGAATGGAAGGTGCAATGATCTCCTGATAACGGGGGAGGGTAGTAAGTTGGCAGTGGTTTGACAGTTTAAATATTTGGGTATCCAGGTGGCACTTCCCCTCTCGAGTTATGTGGACCTGAATTTAATTCCATTGCTGGGTAGATTTAGAAGTAAAATAAGGGCGTGCTGTATATTACATCTCTCAGTGGTGGAAAGAATAAACCTGATTAAAATGATTCTCATGCCCCAATTACTGTACGTGTTGCACAATATCCCCATATAGTTGCCCCAAAGATGGTTTCGCACCATCAATTCTATATTTAGAGATCTGGTTGGGGGGAAAAACAGCCAAGAATTAGGTTGGAAATGCTGCAGAGGCCCAAGGACAGAGGGGGACTGGCGCTTCTGAACCCTTGGATCTATTTTTTAGCAGCACAGGGTCAACAGATGAAAGGCTGGAGGGAAGCAAATGGTATAGGTTCAGTACAAAGGATTCTTCTTCAGCTGTTGGGAAGGGATCCATTAGTTCAGGGTTTGGAGGCAGGTAGTTTTAGGAAGTTTGGAATAGTTTATACCACTTTGACACGAATACAAAAGGTATGGGAGGCAATTAAAAAGACTAGGGGAGTGGAACATCTGACATTTTTTTCTCCAATATGGCAAAACGAAATATTGCCAGAGTTTATTAAAATGGGGGAATTCAAAAATTGGAAAATACTGGCACTATGGGTTACCGGAGGTCTGTAGGTTTCAATATAGACAGCTGAGGCATGCCTATATAACAGAGTAAAACCGTTAATATGGAGATTCATAAAGATATTCTGGTGGACTATGATTGCGCGAATGGGGGAACAAAAGGGGTGGTTTGAGATATTTACAAAGATTTGTTTTATACCTTTCTAAAGGGAACCTGTCACCCCCAAAATCGAAGATGAGCTAAGCCCACCAGCCGATGTATCCTGAAAGATGAGAAAAAGAGATTAGATAATACTCACCCAGGGGTGGTCCCGGTCCGGTTCTGGCCCGATGGGCGTCGCGGTCCAGTCTGGGGCCTCCTATCTTCATAGGATGACGTCCTCTTCTTGTCTTCACACTGCGGCTCAGGCGCAGGCATACTTTGTCTGCCCTGTTGAGGGCAGAGCAAAGTACTGCAGTGCGCAGGCGCCGGGCCTCTCTGACCTTTCCGGGGCGGGTGAGTATAATCTAACCTCTTTTTCTCATCTTTCAGGATACATCAGGGGCTTATCTACAGCATTACAGAATGAAGTAGATAAGCCCCTGATGCTGGTGGGCTTAGCTCAGCTTCGATTTTGGGGGCGACAGGTTCCCTTGAAACAGATACCCGATTAAAGCAAAAGAGAAATGGGAGGAAGAGTTGTGAGGGATAGAGGATAAATGGGAAGAAATCAAGGAGTATATCCCCCAATTATCATTAAGTGAGCCGGGTAGACTCTCGCAAATATATGTGCTCCATAGGGTATATAGAACTCCAGATAGGCAGTATAGAGCCGAATTGAGACTGACCTTTGAATGCCCTAGGTGTCAGGCTGAAGGGGCAGGGATCCTACACGTTATGGCAATGTCCAAAGCAGAACTCATATTGGTTAGAAGTGGGTGCGTCAATTGAGAGAATATATGGCTGTAAAATTGAAAGGGACTCTGTGGTATGTATTTTTGGTTATGTGGAGGAGATCCGGGTGCACAATTGTCACAAGCTATCAATGGCCAGATTATTTTATGTGAAGAACCGCCGACGCTGCGAGAATTTTATAGACAGTCTGATCTTATTGTTAACATGGACAAGAGTACCTATGAAAAAAGAAAAGGGGGGAAAACCTTTCAAACACTGTGGAAACCTTGGATGGAGAGGGTCTGATCCGAACAGAATGCCATATTAATGTATATTATTGTTCTTTTGCTGCTCATATACATAATAAGGGGGAGGGAGGGGTAAGGGAGTAACATGAAATATGTACACATGTCTATCTTGACAAAACTGAATTTGTCTGTTAATTTGAATTCTGTTAATAAAAATGTATCTGATTAAAAAAAAAAAAAAAGGATATATCCGCAATTGGGAAAGATAACAGTTTCAGTGGTTTAAAGCGCTGGGATTTTTAGCCTTGGGCAACCATAATTGTATGTAGGATGGTAAAAATATGCTTCAAAACACACCGGTCATATTATTCCATTAGGAGGCAACTATGGGAAAATTTGACAAATTAAAATTATATTCTGCAACCCTGTTTCATTGCATATAATTAGCCAACATCCTCGACCCTTACCAGGAGGATGGGAGAGGGGTCTGGTTGGGACCCTTTAAAATCTCTCATCCAAACATACAAATGCTCAGCCCCAAGAAATGCAACCAGTACTGTAGATCTGATCAAATTTCAGTTGTTCTCCTCCACAGAATGTTTCACCAATCCAAGAATGTTTCACCAATCCAACACTAAGAGGTTTCTTTATCCTTTTTCTTATATACCATTGTGGCTTGTGTGGGTGTTATTTTTATTTCATCTTTTTTGTACAGTAAATCTAAAATGGAATGGGTTTGTTCCTTTCTGCTCTAAATGAACGCACAACATTGAAGAGGGAAAGCCTAGGTGAGCGGTGTCACCCTGTGCAAGAGTGCTAAAAGTGTACCTCTTTGGTGCTACAGAGGCTTGCAAAAGTATTCACCACCTTGTCATTTTTCGTGTTTTAATACCACACAGCCTGGAATTTTTTTGTTTTTGCATCAGTTCATGTAAAAGAACATGACTACAACGGTGAACATTTGGTTTTCTTTTTTTTTTTCTGTGAAGCAAATAACAAATAGGACAATACAGTGCCTGGCGAAAGTATTCAGCCCCCTGGAACTTTTCAACCTTTTCCCACATATCATGCTTCAAACAAAGATACCAAACGTAATTTTTTGGTGAAGAATCAACAACAAGTGGAACACAATTGTGAAGTTGAATGAAATTTATTGGTTATTTTACATTTTTGTGGAAAATCAAAAACTGAAAAGTGGGGCGTGCAATATTATTTGGCCCCTTTAACCTAATACTTTGTTGCGCCACCTTTTGCTGCGATTACAGCTGCAAGTCGCTTGGGGTATGTCTCTTTCAGTTTTGTACATCGAGAGACTGAAATTCTTGCCCATTCTTCCTTGGCAAACAGCTCGAGCTCAGTGAGGTTTGATGGAGATCGTTTGTGAACAGCAGTTTTCAGCTCTTTCCACAGATTCTCGATTGGATTGAGGTCTGGACTTTGACTTGGCCATTCTAACACCTGGATACATTTATTTGTGAACCATTCCATTGTAGATTTTGCTTTATGTTTGGGATCATTGTCTTGTTGGAAGACAAATCTCCGTCCCAGTCTCAGGTCTTTTGCAGACTCCAACAGGTTTTCTTCAAGAATGATCCTGTATTTGGCTCCATTCATCTTCCCATCAATTTTAACCATCTTCCCTGTCCCTGCTGAAGAAAAGCAGGCCCAAACCATGATGCTGCCACCACCATGTTTGTCAATGGGAATGGTGTGTTCAGGGTGATGAGCTGTGTTGCCTTTACGCCAATATCGTTTGGCATTGTTGCCAAAAAGTTCGATTTTTGTTTCATCTGGCCAGGGCACCTTCTTCCACATGTTTGGTGTGTCTCTCAGGTGGGTTATTGCAAACTGTAAACAACACTTTTTATGGATATCTTTGAGAAATGGCTTTCTTCTTGCCACTCTTCCATAAAGGCCAGATTTGTGCAGTGTACGACTGATTGTTGTTCTATGGACTGACTGTCCCACCTCAGCTGTAGTTCTCTGCAGTTCATCCAGAGTGATCATGGGCCTCTTGGCTGCATCTCTGATCAGTCTTCTTGTTTGAGATAAAAGTTTAGAGGGATGGCCGGGTCTTGGTAGATTTGCAGTGGTATGATACTCCTTTCATTTCAATATGATCGCTTGCACAGTGCTCCTTCGGATGTTTAAAGTTTTGGAAATCATTTTGTATCCCAATCCGGCTTTAAACTTCTCCACAACAGTATCAAGGACCTGCCTTTTGTGTTCCTTGGTCTTCATGATGCTCACTGTGCTTCAAACAGAACCCTGAGACTATCACACAGCAGGTGCATGTTACACCCGGTCCGTTTCCTGTACCTCCTAGGGGTCCCTGTCAGGACTCCGATCTGTGCCAGCTCCACTCTGTCTTAATGCTGCTCCTGTCCCTCCTTCCTCTCCTGCTTCCTGGCGTGCGGCCAGCAGGTTCCCAGGCAGGGTTCTTAGGTCGCACGCGCACTCGCTCCCGGTCTCTTAACCCCTTCCCGACCTGTGACACAGCGTATGCATCATGAAAGTCGGTGCCAATCCGACCTGTGACGCATATGCTGTGTCACAGAATGATCGCGTCCCTGCAGGCCGGGTGAAAGGGTTAACTCCAATTTCACCCGATCTGCAGGGACAGGGGGAGTGGTACTTCAGCCCAGGGGGGGGGGGGGGTGGCTTCACCCCCCATGGCTACGATCGCTCTCTGATTGGCTGTTTCACTTTCAACAGCCAATCAGAGCGATTTGTAATATTTCACCTATGAAAACTGGTGAAATATTACAATCCAGCCATGGCCGATGCTGCAATATCAGCGGCCATGGCTGGAAACTCTGATCTGCCCCCCCCCACCACCACCACCACCACCACCACCGATCTTCTCCCCAGTCCTCCGTCCTGTGCTCCGCTCTCCTCCGTCCGCCTGTCCGCTCCCCCGTCCCCCTGTCCACTCCCCCCGTGCTCTGATCGCACCCCCCCCCCCCCCCCCCGTGCACATAGCCTTAGGGTTAGGGTTGGAATTAGAGTTAGGGTTTGAATTAGGGCTAGGGTTGTAAATAGGGTTAAGATTAGGCTTGTGGTTAGGGTTATGGGTGTGTTGGGGTTAGGATTGTGGTTAGGGTTGGGATTAGGGTTAGGGTTGGGACTAGGGTTAGGGGTGGGACTAGGGTTAGGTTTGTGTTGTGATTACGGTTATGGCTAGAGTTGGGATTAGGGTAAGGGGTGTGTTGGGGTTAGTGTTGGAGTTAGAATTGAGGGGTTTCCACTTTTTAGGCACATCAGGGGCCTCCAAACGCAACATGGCGCCACCATTGATTCCAGCCAATCTTGCATTCAAAAAGTCAAATGGTGCTCCCTCCCTTCTGAGCTCCGACATGCGCCCAAACAGTGGTTTACCCCCACATATGGGGTACCAGCATACTCAGGACAAACTGGGCAACAATTATTGGGGTCCAATTTCTCCTGTTACTCGTTAAAATAAAAAATTGCGGGCTAAAAAATAATTTTTGAGGAAAGAAAAATGATTTTTTATTTTCACAGCTCTGCGTTATAAACTTCTGTGAAGCACTTGGGGGTTTAAAGTGGTCACCGCACATCTAGATTAGTTCCATGGGAGGTCTAGTTTCCAAAATGGGGTCACATGTGGGGGAGCTCCAAAGTTTCGGCACCCAGGGGCTCTCCAAACGCGACATGGTGTCCGCTAACGGTTGGAGCAAATTTTTCATTCAATCATTCAAAAAGTCAAATGGCGCTCCTTCCCTTCCGAGCCCTGCCGTGTGCCCAAACAGTGGTTTACCCCCACATGTGAGGTATCGGTGTACTCAGGAGCAATTGCCCAACACATTTTAGGATCCACTTTATCTTGTTGCCCATGTGAAAATGAAAAAATTGAGGATAAAAAATTTTTTGTGAAAAAAAAGTACTTTTTCATTTTTACGGATCAATTTGTGAAGCACTTGGGGGTTCAAACTGCTCACTATGCATCTAGATAAGCTCCTTGGGGGGTCTAGTTTCCAAAATGGGGTCACTTGTGGGGGGAGCTCCAATGTTTAGGCACGCAGGGGCTCTCCAAACGCGACATGGTGTCCGCTAAAGTTTGGAGCCACTTTTTCATTGAAAAAGTCAAATGGCGCTCCTTCCCTTCCGAGCCCTGTCGTGCGCCCAAACAGTGGTTCCCCCCACATATGGGGTATCGGCGTACTCAGGACAAATTGTACAATAACTTTTGGGGTCCAGTTTCTCTTTTTACCCTTGGGAAAATAAAAAAATTGTTGCTAAAAGATCATTTTTGTGACTAAAAAGTTAAATGTTCATTTTTTCCTTCCATGTTGCTTCTGCTGCTGTGAAGCACCTGAAGGGTTAATAAACTTCTTGAATGTGGTTTTGAGTACCTTGAGGGGTGCAGTTTTTAGAATGGTGTCACTTTTGGGTATTTTCAGCCATATAGACCCCTCAAACTGACTTCAAATGTGAGGTGGTCCTTAAAAAAATGGTTTTGTAAATTTCATTGTAAAAATGAGAAAATCGCTGGTCAAATTTTAACCCTTATAACTTCCTAGCAAAAAAAAATTTTGTTTCCAAAATTGTGCTGATGTAAAGTAGACATGTGGGTAATGTTATTTATTAACTATTTTGTGTCACATAACTCTCTGGTTTAACAGAATAAAAATTCAAAATTTGAAAATTGCAAAATTTTCGCCAAATTTCCATTTTTTTCACAAAGAAACGCAAAAATTATCGACCTAAATATACCACTAACATGAAGCCCAATATGTCATGAAGAAAATCTCAGAACCGCTAGGATCCGTTGAAGCGTTCCTGAGTTATTACCTCATAAAGGGACACTGGTCAGAATTGCAAAAAACGGCCAGGTCATTAAGGTCAAAATAGGCTGGGTCATGAAGGGGTTAAAGAGACAGTGTGCATTTTCCAAAAGTTGCCACTAACCAATAGCGTATGGCTGGTTACTATTTCTAGCTCCTCCACCTTAGGGAGGGCGCCGGAGCAACAAGTATCCACTGTTGCTTATTTCCGGTTCCTGTTAACATGCGTCTCTGTTTCTGAGATATCTGCCTAGTACTCTGCTTACACTGTGTCTCCACAGAGCCTCTGCAACCTGTTATCCAGTTAATCTGGACTGCATCCGCACTGTCTACGCTGGACCCGTCTAGTCCCGCCAGTCTGCCAGCTACTCTTCCGGACTTCGCCAGTACTCCCGGTACCAGCCACTATTCATGCATCTGGTACCTTCCGGCGAGCTCTGCAGTATCCGCTAACCCTGCTGTTCCGTCTGTTCCACTGGGACAGCTGCTGAGAGTACGGGGTCTAACTGGAGGTAGCAGCCATGTCCTCCAGACATTCCACTCTGTCCCTGTTCGAGGGGACTTACTATGGGTGTTTGGGGCTCACGCAGTAACGCCCACTTCGGAGCCCCCCGTACCGTGGTCTAGTGGTTCCACATCTAAGCTCAATAAATACGAATGTGAACTTCTACATCTGTGCCTCCGTTTCCATTCGTTACAGTGCATTTATACGGAGACTTGATTACACACAGGTGGATTATATTTATCATCATTAGGCATTTAGGACAACATTGGATCATTCAGAGATCCACAATGAACTTCTGGAGTGAGTTTGCTGCACTGAAAGTAAAGGGGCAGAACGATATTGCACGCCCCACTTTTCAGTTATTGAATTTCCACAAAAATGTAAAATAACCAATAAATTTTGTTCTACTTCACAATTGTGTTCCACTTGTTGTTGATTCTTCACCAAAAATGTACATTTGGTATCTTTATGTTTGAAGCACGGTATGTGGGAAAAGGTTGAAAAGTTCCAGGGGATCGAATACTTTCGCAAGGCACTGTATAACATTGGTATGGAAAGATACTCCAGTCTCTGCTCAGGAACTCTGCAACTCCTTCAGAGTTACCCTTTGTTCTCTGTGCTGCCTCTCTGATTAATGCCCCCTTGCCCGGGCTGAGAGTTTTGGTAGACGGCCCTCTCTTTGCAGGTTTGTTGTGTACCATGTTCTTGAGGATAATGGACTTCATGGTGCTTTGAAGGATCATCAGAGATTGGGATATTTTTATATTTTTCTTTTAAATAACTCAACTCTGACTTGTACTCAACAACTTTGTTCCTGACTTGTTTGTAGATCTCCTTGGTCTTCATGGTGTTTGGTTAATGGTGTCTCTTGCTTAATGGTGTTGCAGTCTCTGTGTCCTTTCAGAAAAGGTGTGTATACAGTGACAGGCCATGTAACAGATTGCGCGCAGGTGTGGAGTCGGAGTCAGAGTATTGAGGTTGGACTCAGTGTCCACTTTAGTGGAGTCGGTATAAAATGGACCGACTGACTCCAAAAATATTTAACTGGGTACAGTAGTACAATGCAGCACGTGCTGTAAATTTTTCTGAAGAATTTGGGAAAGTTATGAAATGTCCTATAAATGTCTGTTCTGTTACTAATCTAAGGATCTTCGCTTTTAGTTGAGATGAATCTGTGCTGCACTTTATGCACATGCTCAGTAGTGACCAGTGCTGTGGAGTCTGAAGCAAATGCTGACATTCACGAACACTTCAGGCTAACTCAGTAGTATAAAACCTGTAACCTCTTTTGTTAAAGGCTATACACATAGCTGTGTAAATTGGAAGGGTGAATGCCACCTACGTTTCCACTGTATAGACACTGACAAATGTCATCCAAAAGTTCTCATGAGCAAAAACTAAAACATATATATGCAAGTCCATGTGTTAGTACGAGATGCCTCTGACTGTAACAGAGGAACATACTACTCTTTACAGCTGAAAAAGGTATACTGCAATATAGGCTTATGGATGCCTTTAATATATAAGCTGGATGCTCTCCTCGCACAGGCATCACAGCAAGTGTAAATTTAGCCTCACAGATCAAAGTTTGTTTTTCAAATGTATGGAAGAAAATGGGGTTCCAAATTAAAAATCTTCAAAAGTACCTTTCTTCTAGCCATATGCAGTACCGTGATGAAAGACATTCTGCGGTCTTTTAGTACTCAGTGTAAGGCAACAGAGTATAAAGTTAGAACCACTTCCTGTGACAGTTAACATTGTAAGCATCAGGGGATCACCTTTGTGTCTCTTACTTAGGCTACGTTCACATTTGCGTTGTGCGCCGCAACGCACAACGCAAACAAAAACGCAGCAAAACGCATGCACAACGCTGCGTTTTGCGCCGCATGCGTCCTTTTTTTTCATTGATTTTGGACGCAGCAAAAATGCAACTTGCTGCGTCCTCTGTGCCCGGACGCGGGCGCCGCAGGGACGCATGCGGCGCAAAACGCAAGTGCGACGCATGTCCATGCGCCCCCATGTTAAATATAGGGGCGCATGACGCATGCGGCGACGCTGCGGCGCCCGACGCTGCGGCGCAGACCGCAAATGTGAACGTAGACTTAGAGGTTTTTTTTTCTTAATACAGACAATGAGGCCAACCCCGATAACTCATTCTGAAGCCAGCAATAGACGTCTAATACAGGATGAAAATGGCGCAAAGAATTTAACCCCTTCATGACCTTGGGATTTTCCATTTTTCCGTGTTCGTTTTTTGCTCCCCTCCTTCCCAGAGCCATAACTTTTTTATTTTTCTGTCAATTTGGCCATGTGAGGGCTTATTTTTTGCGGGACAAGTTGTACTTTTGAACGACATCATTGGTTTTACCATGTCGTGTACTAGAAAACGGGGAAAAAAAATTCCAAGTGCGGTGAAATTGCAAAAAAAGTGCAGTCCCACACTTGTTTTTTGTTTGGCTTTTTTGCTAGGTTAACTAAATGCTAAAACTGACCTGTCATTATGATTCTCCAGGTCAGTACGAGTTCATAGACACCTAACATGACTAGGCTATTTTTTTTATCTAAGTGGTGAAAAAAAATTCCAAACTTTGCTAAAAAAAAAAAAAAAAAAAAAATTGCGCCATTTTCCGATACTCTTAGCGTCTTCATTTTTCATGATCTGGGGTCGGTTGAGGGCTTATTTATTGCGTGCCGAACTGGCGTTTTTAATGATACCATTTCGGTACAGATACGTTCTTTTGATCGCCCGTTACTGCATTTTAATGCAATGTCGCGGTGACCAAAAAAACGTAATTCTGGCGTTTAGAATTTTTTTCTCGCTACACCGTTTAGCGATCAGGTTAATGCTTTTTTTTTTATTGATAGATCGGGTGATTCTGAACGCGGTGATACCAAATATGTGTAGGTTTGATTTTTTTGGGTGGCGCTCACAGCTGCCGGCGATCAGTAACCATAGAGGTCTCAAGGACCTCTACGGTTACAATGCAGAAGCATCGCTCACCCCCGATCATGTGACGGGGGTCAGCGATGCGCTCATTTTTGGCCGCCCGGGCAGAAGCGCCGGTTAAATGCCGCTGTCTGCGTTTGACAGCGGCATTTAACTAGTTAATAGCGGCGGGTGAATCGCGATTCCACCCGCCGCTATTGCGGGCACATGTCAGCTGTACAAAACAGCTGACATGTCCCGGCTTTGATGCGGGCTCACCGCGGAGCCCTGCATCAAAGCGCGGTATCTGAACTCGGACATACTATCCCGTCCGAGGTCAGAAAGAGGTTAAAGAAACTTAATTACAAAATTATTCTTAGCTCCAATTCACATGCATTTAAGAAAACAAAGTGTATCTTATGTAGTAAAGATAAATAATTGTCTCAATCTCAGTTGAGTCAGTAAGTTGACATTCAATAGGTTCAAGCTCAAAACAGCCATGACATAACGGTGCCACCAATTATTCCTGGAAGGTTTAAGGTACCGTCACACTCAGCGACGCTGCAGCGATATAGACAACGAGCCGATCGCTCCAGCATCGCTGTTTAGGTCGCTGGGGAGCTGTCACACAGACAGCTCTCTTCAGCGACCAACGATCAGGGGAACGACTTCGGCATCGTTGAAACTGTCTTCAACGATGCCGAAGTCCCCCTGTAGCACCCGGGTAACCAGGGTAAATATCGGGTTACTAAGCGCGGCCCTGCACTTAGTAACCCGATGTTTACCCTGGTTACAAGTGAGCACATCGCTGTATCGGCGTCACACACGCCGATGACAGCGGGTGATCAAGCGATGAAATAAAGTTCTGGACTTCTAGCTCCGACTAGCGATATCACAGCGGGATCCAGATCGCTGCTGCGTGTCAAACACAACGAGATCGCTATCCAGGACGCTGCAACGTCACGGATCGTCGTCGTTCTCGCTGCAAAGTCGCTTAGTGTGCAGGTACCTTTAGACATTAAGTGTATTTACTCCTCCACCATTCTAATCCTTGCTGCAGGCCTATAACGCTATCTCTGAAGAATGTCAGATTTACATCGAGATGCCGTTTGCGGCTCTGACCTCTGGGGGAAGCAGTCCGCCATCACAAATAGGCAGGTCTAAAAATTCTAAATCACTTACAGGTGACGTAGATTAATTCTCACCTGGTGATAGAAATCATCATCATCAAAAATCTCTTCATCAAATTCTTTCAGTTGAGAATTAGACTTCCCTTCTGTCTGGACTTCCTGTAAAAGAAAAGCATCGGACATCAATTGAATAAAAATACAATTATACCTAAATATTTCTAAAATAATTCTTGTCCAAGTAATTTTCTCAGGATAGATTCACTTTACTGGGGCTGTCTGAGCCATGTATTTAACCAGGAATGAAGTCTAAAATGCTGAGTTTAAACAGTGTTTAACATGTTCACTGTTAAGATTCTGCTTTGTTTCGCACCAACTTGCACTCGTCACATATAGGCTCATGTGATCACAAGCTGACCGCTTTCTGTTAATGGTCTGAACAGAAAGAAGCGGAAAAGGAAGTAGTCACATGATGACCATTGGGAGTGTGAAACAGAGAAGAATCTTAACAGTGAGTATGTTACACAATGCTATGTATATTAGACTGCCTCACTAGATTTATGCACGGCCCGGACAATCACCGTAAAATAAAACATCTGAGGCTTGGTTCATATTCTGAAAAAGCCATTTTTTTTACAGCATTTTTTAAAAACTTTTTTGGGGTACTAAACTTACTGCAGCCAGATGTTAATTTAAACTCTGTATGAAGATATAAAAGCCTACAAAGAACATACAAAAGCTCAAAAATGCATCTGCAAAATGTTATCAAAAGAAAACAGCTTAGAATTCATATCGCTCTTTACAAGTGCTTACAGTGATTCAAATATTGGAGAAATAAAAAAATAAAAAAATCTGTGTGAACATGGTTTTAGGCAATAAGCAAATATAATATTGGTACCATTGTTTCATCCGGTACGCGCTCCTGTTCAGCTGCTGAATCCTGGCGAGATTTTCCTAAAATCCTGTATAGGGAGCGTTTGGTCTGGGTGCGCCTCAGTAGTCTCTCCTTGTCCATCATAATCTGCTCCACTTGCATCAGTATGGAACGTTCAGAACCAGTAAAGCCCTTAAAACAACAGATACAAATTAGAACATCGGCGTTGTGTATAGGATGGAGACGTTCTGATGGAAAACCATGCCTACCTTGTTTATTTTGCCACTTAGCTTTGTCTTGTCATGCCATTTCTGTAAAGTGCTATTTCTGTATGCTTGAAAATCTGAAAAGCGTTTTGCCATGAATTCTGGGTAATCTTTAACTTCCAACTTTCGCTTAGGAGGGCGGGCATTTATTTCCATCTCCAAATCTTCCTCATCATCACTTGGGATTTCTTCATCGCTGAAGAGGGTAAATATAAGGTACACATCACATTATGCCTTTTCATTTGCCGGTTATAATCAAGTAGCTCTGATAAAAAATTGTCGAATTCTGAAATTGGCTCTTTTTTTTTTAATTTTTATTTATTTATTTTATTTTATTTTTTTTAGAGAGATTGGGAAATTACCTGCTTATTCAAAAAACTAGGTAAACATTTGGGAGGTGGGCTGCATGGTAGCAGTTGTCTAGCTATGGGGTAGCGTGTAGGGTCTCCAGGCTTTAGCCCATAGTGGCACTCTCTCTAGGCGGGCAGGTTAGCGCTTTCGGACAGCCTTTAGAAATCTTTAAAGGGAACCTGTCACCCCCAAAATCGAAGGTGAGCTAAGCCCACCGGCATCAGGGGCTTATCTACAGCATTCTGTAATGCTGTAGATAAGCCCCCGATGTATCCTAAAAGATGAGAAAAAGAAGGTAGATGATACTCACCTGGGGGGGCGGTCCGATCCAATGGGTGTCGCGGTCCGGGGCCTCCCATCTTCATAGGATGACGTCCTCTTGTCTTCACGCTGCGGCTCCAGTGTACTTTGTCTGCCCTGTTGAGGGCAGAGCAAAGTACTGCAGTGCGCAGGCGCCGGGCCTCTCTGACCTTTCCTGGCACGCGCACACTGCAGTGCTTTGCTCTGCTCTCAACAGGGCAAAGTACGCCTGTGCCGGAGCCGCAGGGTGAAGGCAAGAGGACGTCATCCTATGAAGATGGGAGGCCTGGACCGCGACGCCCATCGGACCAGACCCGCAGCAGGACCGCCCCTGGGTGAGTATAATATAACCTTTATTTCTCATCTTTCAGGATACATTGGGGGCTTATCTACAGCATTACAGAATCCTGTAGATAAGCCCCTGATGCGGGTGGGCTTAGCTCACCTTCGATTTTGGGAGTGACATGTTCCCTTTAAATTGCAGACACAGAAAAAGAATGGCATACATAGTAGAACAAAAATGCATGTAATATCTACAAATTGCACACAAAAAAAGCATGTTGCATTGTTCTCCCAAATACAGCGGCTGATCACCAGTGACGGGATGTCAGCTATCACTTCAAAGGGCGCAGACTTTAATTTACTACTAAAAAAAATGCAGAAAAAAAACAAGCGGAACTTGGTAAAATAATCATTATAAGCTGCATGATCAGTATAAAATATATTCAGTTTGTAGAGAAATTTACTCTCCAGGAAGCTGTTGGTAGAAGCAATGATGCTCTTTATGGATATATGTAAATCTCTACATTAACCCCTTGACTGCAGCCAATTTTAACTTTTGCTTTTCTATTTTGTTCTCTTTCTTCCGAGAGCTATACCTTTTTCGGGATTTGGATGTTTTGCCCCCAGCAGTTCGTCCCCGGGTACATTTACTTCATCTGTGGGAAGTTATACCATCCAGCCGCCATACCATCACCCCAGAGGACCTTTTTAAGCAGCGTCAGTCCCTACTGACCAAATACCATAGGTGGCATCATGAACAAACTTTATTCTTAATCTCCCCTTTAAAGACATTTCCCTTTACTTGGGCGCCCAGGGCCACGGACCGGGTCACAGCCATCATGACATCCCCTCCAAGTACCGGACCCGGTACCGAGTACCCCACTGCCCTGGCGGGCGACTCAACTTGGCTTCATGAACAGGATGTACCTGGAGGGGGAACTGCTGGGGGGCAAAACATCCTATAACCAACTTTTTCATAGCGGGATGAGGCCTTTTTTGTTTTCCTTTTAATATGGGATGAGTTTTAGTTTAGAATGACACCATTCACTTTACCATACAACATGCTGTAAAACTGGAAAGAAATTTGTTCACACTATGAAAAAGCTTTCTATACCTATCTGCTTTGCATGGCTTTCCATTTATGAGGTTACGGGATTCTGGAAACTGGAAAAGAAGTTCATCTTGCAACTGGGCCAGAGATCTCATTAATTCCTTCAGAGCTTTGTAGCCTAAAAAACAAACAAAATACACCAAAATATGTAAAAACACCAATACTAGCTGAAACTCCTAAAAAGATGTGACGAAATAGCAGAAAAAAAATGAAAGGCTGCCTTAACATTATATATGAACACGAGGGAAAACATTACCAAACTTCTCATCCACTCCTTGACCTCAGTTAAGGGGAACCTGTCAGGTTCCCCCATTCCCTCTAACCCAGCAGCTTTCACATATGTATGACTAAATTCCCTGGATAACCAGCCCTAAGCAGGTCACTATGACCTGCCCCCTATTTTACATACTGAATACTGTCCAATTCCAGCCTTGCTGAAGCATCCCGAGATCAACACCTGGTCGTCTAATAGTTAGACGTAGACCTGGAGAGGCATACAAGCCACAGTGTCTTGCACCCATTGTGAAATTTGGTGGAGGTTGGGTGATGATCTGGGGATGCTTCAGCTGGAATTGAGAAGGTTGTTCTTTGCGAAGGACGTATGAATCAAGCCGCATACAATGTTATCCTGGAAAAACAGTTGATTCCTTCTGCTCAGCCAATGCTCCCCAACTCTGAGGACTGTTTTTTCCAGCAGGACAATGGGCCATGCCACACAGCTAGGTCAATCAAGGTGTGGATGAAGGACTGCCACATCAAATCCCTGTCATGGTCATCCCAATCTCCAGACCTGAACTCCATTGAAAACCTCTGGATTGTAATCAAGAGGAAGATGGATAGTCACAAGCCATCAAACAAAGAACGGCTTACATTTTTGTACCAGGAGTGGCATAAAGTCACCCAAAAGCAGTGTGAAAGACTGGTGGAAAGCATGCCAAGACGCATGAAAGATGTGATTAAAAATCATGGTTATTCCACAAAATATTGATTTCTGAACTCTTCCTGAGTTAAAGGGAACCTGTCACCCCCAAAATGGAAGATGAGCTAAGCCCACCAGCATCAGGGGCTTATCTACAGCATTCTGGAATGCTGTAGATAAGCCCCCGATGTAACCTGAAAGGATAAAAAAAAAAAAAAAAAAAAAAAAAGAGAGGTTAGATTATACTCACCCAGGGGCGGTCCCGGTTCTGTTCGGGTCCGATGGGAGTTGCAGTCCGGTCCGGGGCCTCCCATCTTCATAGGATGACGTCCTCTTCTTGTCTTCACGCTGCAGCTCCAGCGTACTTTGTCTGCCCTGTTGAGCAAAGTACTGCGCCGGGAAAGGGCAGAGAGGCCCAGCGTCTGCGCACTGCAGTACTTTGCTCTGCCCTCAATAGGGCAGACAAAGTACACCTGTGCTGGAGCGTGCAGACAAGAAGAGGACGTCATCCTATGAAGATGGGAGGGCCCGGACCGGACTGCAACTCCCGTCGGACCTGAACAGAACAGGGACCGCCCCTGGGTGAGTATAATCTAACCTCTTTTTCTCATCTTTCAGGATACATCAGGGGCTTATCTACAGCATTACAGAATGCTGTAGATAAGCCCCTGATGCCGGTGGGCTTAGCTCATCTTCCATTTTGGGGGTGACAGGTTCCCTTTAAAACATTAGTATTGTTGTTTTTTAATGATTATGAACTTTTTTATATATATATATATATATATATATATATATATATATATATATATATATATATATATATATATATATATATATTATTTGAGGTCTGCAAGCAATGCATTTTTTTTTTGTTATGTTGACCATTTCTCATTTTCAGAAAATAAATGCTAAATTTATTGCTTGGAACTTCGGAGACATGTTGTCAGTAGTTTATAGAATCAAACAATAATTTACATTTTACTAAAAAAAAAAAAAAAAAAACCTATAAAGAGAAAAATCTGACAAACTGAACATTTTGCAATGGTCTCTTAATTTTTGCCAGAGCTGTACATAGCTCTTGGGGAAAAAAAATACCTGCAGCAGGCAGGCACCGGAGCTGCAGTCTGATCGCATGTGTAAAGTGCAGTCAATTATTTTTATCATTATAAAAAAAAAAATTAGTTTAAAAATGGCGCCTTACTGCACCATCTTGCTAGAGAAAAAAAAATCTCGTTACAAGTCAATGGGAAAGCTCAAAAGATGCATGGAAGATTCACATATGTGTTTTGGAGAGTTTTGACAATATGACAATATTTTTGCTTTATTATTCAATTTAAAAAAAAATAATGTCTATTTGTCCGATGGGGGGGACAGTGACGCCAGCACTGATTGGGTGCTGATGTCACAAAACCACCACCGGCGCCACGAGACCGCAAGTGCCGACATTGCTGGAATGGCAACGGCACGAGAGGCGACTATAGGCTGTTTTTTTATGGGGGCCAAACATTTAGATCAAGAAGGGTTTGTCCCAGTAGTGGACAACCTCCCTCTTTAAGTGGTTGAAAACTAAAGTTTTAGGGTTCTTGAGCAAGCTAATGCGTTTCAAAACTGTGAATTTTCAACCTATTCAAGTATGTAATAAAGTACTAAGCTCACGGCTAATTGGGTTTTCAAGTATTAGGATACCCCTCTCCCTTGGCTGCTCGCAGGGTCTTTTATTGTCTGCAGTGTTGAAGTCACACTGACAGCACTGCAGTCAATAGCTGAGATCAGAGCCTATGCCAGAGTTGACGGAACGAGCCATGGAGACCACAGATTGGCAGAAAAGCTGTAGAGATGCCAGCTCTGCAGACAAATGATACCAAAAGCAGCTCCAGAAAACCTGCAATGGACCTGGGGAGAGCAAGTTTGTTTTAAAACCGCTACAGTACAGGATTTTTTTTTTTAACCGGAAAACCCTTTTAAAACAAGACCTTTTACTAGCTGCCTACGAAGTATAACACTCTGCTTCTGATCTCAATATTAAAAAATAATAAATCACCTCATTACTACTTAGACTATTAGTACACACATTTAAAAACGGTCTGTCTACTACACCTAAAATTATCATCAACAATAACAGGTGTCATGATGATGAATGGTAGCAATAGGACCATTTCACTTTCTGATAAGCCAACTGTGCCAACAATTCATTTTCATATCCAACACAAAAACTTCTATTAAAGGGAACCTGTCACCCCCAAAATGGCTGGCATCACCGGCATCAGGGGCTTATCTACAGCATTCTGTAATGCTGTAGATAAGCCCCCGATGTTACCTGAAAGAGGAGAAAAAGACGTTAGGTTATACTCACCCAGGGGTCTTTACGCCGCGGCTCCGGCGCAGGTGTACTTTGTCTGCCCTGTTCAGGGCAGAGCAAAGTACTGCAGTGCGCAGGCGCCGGAAAGGTCAGAGAGGCCCGGCGCCTGCGCACTGCAGTACTTTGCTCTGCCCTCAACAGGGCAGACAAAGTACGCCTGCGCCGGAGCAGCGGCGTAAAGACCCGAAGAGGACGTCATGGAATGAAGATGGGAGGCACCGGAGCGGACCGGAGACACCCATCCGACCTGACCGCACCGGGACCGCCCCTGGGTGAGTATAACCCAACGTCTTTTTCTCCTCTTTCAGGTAACATCGGGGGCTTATCTACAGCATTACAGAATGCTGTAGATAAGCCCCTGATGCCGGTGAGCTTACCTCACCAGCCATTTTGGGGGTGACAGGTTCCCTTTAAAGAGATATTCTCAAGTTATTACATTGCTTTAGTTAACTAGAAATAAAATAAGTTTGAAGTTCACTTGCTTTTTTTATCTACTGTCATTCTCCTGCAATGAGAGCTTTTATCTTTCATAATGTACAGCTGGTTTCCACAGAACTGCGCCACAGGTGACTGTCCTTTCCCTGACTGAGTGTGTGCAGACGCTACATCACAATATAGGCATTAACTCCTATTATACCATTTAGTTTCCTTCTGCCCATTGATTTCTATACCACAGTAAGCAGTTCATCTCCTTAACCCTTCCTCTCAGCTCCAGACAAACTGTTATTATCAGTCCTGGAGACTCAATCCCCCAAGACAAAGCATCATGACACTTACTTTCCTGAGCCTTGAGGTTGTTTAAATGCATTGTTATTTCTATATTGCAAATAGAGAGACAGCAGTGTACACTGGAGATCAGATGCTAATTGTTGAATGTGTTAGAGCAGAACTTGTGCTTAGCTTTACAGTTCTACTAAGGCTTCTTTCACACTTGCGTCGTCTGCTGTACGTCGTTGTGCAGTAAAATGAAGTGTCGACGTACGTTACGAAAATCGTGAAAAGAAATTGCCGGGAATCATATGTCCGGGGACGAGAGAAAGAAAGAGAAAGAGAGAGGGAGAGAGAACGGATCCTGCGTCCATAGGCTTCCATCATAGCCGTCGACGGGCAGCACAGGATGCGTCGCTGACCTATTTTCCGACGTGCAGAAAAAAATGTTCCTATGAACGTTTTCTCCGCAAGACGGACCGCTATTTTACGGCGGTTCCAGTGCACGACGGATGAAACGGATGGCCATCCATCACAATCCGTCGCTAATAAAAGTCTATGGGAAAATGCAGGATCCTGCATTCTCAAAAATCAACGGATTGTGACGGAAGCTGAAAAACGCAAGTGTGAAAGTAGCCTAACACTACAGCTATTACTTATCAGAGCGGTCTCTCACAGAGGAATGCCCACCCACCAGAAATGAGGAAGTGAGAAGACTACAGAGTTGCGAGCTGCTCAAGAGACAACTTGATAACAACTCTATAAAGGCCAGATATTCTAGATAGTCACCATGGAGATGAGCGCATGTCCGCCCTACGAGAATAGTGAAAATCAGCGGCTGCAAAATGTCAGCAGGTGTAATATGACAATGTCAGGTGACCACCATGTGTTTTTTACGTACAAGAAAAATCTTGGGAAAGGTTCTCACTTTTTGAACCGAAATGTCTCTGCCACTATGGGCTATTAAATCACAAATTTTCCAATAAATCTAATTGGTGTGCTGCCTTCGTTCTTTAATTCTATATTCAAGACATAACAGACATCTGAATGAGGCTTTAAGGAGATCATGCAGATGGGCACAGCTGACGGTCACTCACCAGGTTATGCTCACATACCCTCTAAGGCTATGTTCACATGTTGCGTTTTTTTTCTGCAGGAAAAACCTGCTCTCTTGGTAGTAAAGAAATTGCTTACAAAAGCAGGTTTTGTTGCACTTTTATCAGGCACATTAGTCTCTTGTGCATGCTGATAAAATTTAGTGCCCCCCAAAACAACACATGATGCAACTTCCTGAGTTTTCCGCACCAAAAACACAGCAGAAATGGATACTTGCGTTTTTTGCTGCTTTTTGCACTTACATGCAGCTTAAAATTTTAATTAAAAAAAAAACGCAGCAAAATCTCAACGTGTGAACATATCCTTAGGCAGGAAGAAACACTTGGGAATACAGAAGATCCTTTTATTGTTATGCCTCCATATTTATATATTCTAAGGTGGTGCAGAGGGCTAGCAAAAATACAGTCAGCAGAATCTTAGCCATTTCTACGTTTCTGTATATAGTGCTTGTGTACATGTGCAGACTTGGACCCGTATAGGAATGGACTGAATTTTAGAAGTCGGTTATTGCAATGAAGGATCCCGGCACCTTTTCACTGATATTGTCCTGTATAAAATGTCTGTCTCGCTGCACTTTCGATGTCTATTTCTTATCTCAAGAACAATAATCATTTACCTCCACAAAGACTACCAATTGCACTGGTCATCCCCGGCAATTAATCCCCCAAGAAACATCTGATTAAATCTTTTCAGGCAAATCCATAGCGTTGCTTTTGTTGGCTCTCTTCTTGTCAACATCCATTAAAATATGCCTTTAATTCTCCCACAATCTTAAAAAACACAGATTCCACCGTCTTCAACTTTAATCAACTCTAGGGCCGGCATTTTTCATTTCATAATAATGTGCTGCTTGGAATTCAAGAGGCAGGGCTGACATCAATCATTCGGTAAGAATTTTTCCACTGCAATAAATATGCAAATGAGGAAAGCCAGTCAGTCGTATTTCAGATCCGACTTTGCTAGTTTTTTTTTTTTTTTTTTAAAGAAAAGACACAAATTTATTAATTGCCAGTGGCCAGAGGAATCCTATTACTATGGGCATTGATTACAAAGCTGTGAGAGTGATTATTGTGCAAGTTGCGGCCAATCCAGGCATAAGAAAAAAATTATTAAAGCACGACGGAGATTATAAACTCTGAATAACAATAAGCTTTTAACATTTAAGCCTTTATATTCCTTAAAATACATAAAATGGTAGGAGTGCATTGGACACGGAAGCTTAAATGATAGAAATGTTCCACAAATGAGAGCGTGTGCATGTCATTTAGTCAGGGATTCATTTCATCTGGCTGCACTGTACACGATCACTGACCTACCATACAACACGGTCCACGCTCCCTATATAAACAGTGGGAAAGGTTTATTAGGACACAGCTCAGGAAGCTAACTTTCATTTACTTATATTATTTTCTCCAGCATGGAAACTTATGACACTTTGCTGGACACATTCCCGTAAAATAAAAAAATAAAAAAGTTGCATGTAGGTGATTAACAAACTCCATGTTCCCCCCTCCCCCCACGTATATTTGCCTGACTGCAGCTGCATTGTAGCAGGACCTACTCATTCGGAGTACCCTTGCTCATCAGAACAATCTCTTGCAGCAGGCTGATCCCCAAAGTTCATGGGATATTCTCTAATTCGTAGATTGCTTTAATTAGTTAGAAAAAGCAAGTAAATTGCAAACTTACAAAACTAACATTTTTTATCGTTCGTAGTGTAAAGCTGGTTTCCATAGAGCCTGGCCTGCAGACCCTGACAGATGATGCCAGCAGTTACATTCCAAGAGAGGTTAACTCCTAACATACCGGCCACCCTTCTCCAGTGTACTAATTTCTGTATATCATTATCTGCTTACCTCCCTAATCCACCTTCTCAGGTTCTAAATAGATGCAGTAATAAAATCACAAGCCCTGCAGCTTTCAGAGCTGGTCTGCTAATCACCGCTCTCTGCTCTGGCTGTCTGGAGTTGTGCGTTTGATTAAATACCCTGTTTTCTCAATAAGTAAATACAGTGATAGCCATCTAAACTCCAGAGCACCCACTGACAGCTGGATGTTTCACACCAGAACCTGAACTACTAATACTACAGTTCTACTATTCATCAGAGCTACCACATAAGAAGTGACTGCTCTGCTAGAAACCAGCAAGTAAGGAGACTAAGACTGCATAGCTCTGAGCTGCTCAAGAGACAACTTGAGAGTACCCCTTTAAGTGGCATTTACATTGCATGATAATTGTGAACACGTGTTAAAAGCGATCATGATTGGTGCCAATCAACCAATGAAAGAGCAAAATGCTTGTTCATCTGAGGAAACTTACGTGCAGCACAAAAGATTATCGCTCTTGGCAGTAAAGAGGGCTGGCACTGCTGAGACCTCCGAGCCTACGGACACTGCGCAATCTACTATAGATTGCTCAGTGTGCATCGTTTACTTTCGCCTGCCGGTGTAAACAATCACTTAAACGATGGACCTTTAATAAGACACAGGGGCTAAGCTGTTACACAACGTACCTGGTTTTGTCATAGAACAGACCTTTTTCCGTTAATTTTCTGCAGTTAATTTACTTAAAATGAGTAGGCCAATTTCTTTCACTTTCTCTAAAATGCGGCTGGTGTACAGCTGACTTGTTTTGCTTCTTTTTCCCTTATGTTCTTTTAGCAGCACATCTGAATTGCTTGTGTGTGGCTTTGTAGTTAATTGCAGTTTATACCTTGCATACTGTCTTTCTTATGAAGAAGACTGCTGTCAGAATTTCGGGATGTAGACATGATGGATTATAGTTTAGCTGCCCTTCACTGCACGCACGACTGAAGTTCTATGAACACATGAGCAGAAACTGTGATAACTCTCCTTCAAATGTTATTCTTGTTACATATATGGCTCTCCTAATTCCATGTAATAAAACGTAAGGCATGGTTCATGGAGCAGCTGACTGTTGTAAATGGAGAAGCTTGCTTTTTATTTAATATTATTATATTTTTGCTAATATAGTGCTAGCATAATCTACCAGCAGGGAAAATATAAACTCCAATCAAATGTGCGTTATTAGACCTTCTGACCTCATTACATTTACTACTCGAGTCTACTCGAGAATTCAGAAAAATACTTGGCAGAAACGTCTGCACCTCCAGGGTAAGAAAGTCTAGAAGATGTTGATTTGAAGTTGCTTGTCATTTGTGATGTTAAACATAATAAATATTAAAAGGGGTTGTCCAGTCTAGAAGGGCAAGTCTGCAAGACAGTGTGTGTGACTGCAGACTTGTGACTCCTCCCAGCGCACACACTGTCCGCCAACTACACAGGTCCTGGCTGGGAGTGTGTGTGACTGCAGACTTGTGACTCCTCCCAGCGCACACACTGTCCGCCAACTACACAGGTCCTGGCTGGGAGTGTGTGTGACTGCAGACTTGTGACTCCTCCCAGCGCACACACTGTCCGCCAACTACACAGGTCCTGGCTGGGAGTGTGTGTGACTGCAGACTTGTGACTCCTCCCAGCGCACACACTGTCCGCCAACTACACAGGTCCTGGCTGGGAGTATGCACAATCGTATAATTGATCGCCGATTCCAGCCTTAACACCGGTGACTCCACACAGAGCACAGCCAGAGATGTCATTTTACACCGGACAACTCTTAATTTAACTTTTTTTTGCAGAATTACAATTTGTGATTTTTTCCGTGTGTACGGATATGAAACATAAAAATGGACCAGCTATAAATGGATACAGAAAAAAATGGCACTGAAAAAAAAGCCATGATGGACAGCAAGAACAAGGAAACATAAGATCTGCGAGGAAACGATCCGAAACCTAGACCTAATGTAAATGAGGGCCAATGCTACATAAATGAACATAAAAGACACATTTATAAAGACATTTTCCAACACTCAGGGGGAGAAGCCAGTTACCAACCAACTCCTGGTTCTACATGACATTAGAAATGGCTACACATCCATCTATGCATGTTCACCGCCATATTACTTGTACACAGAACAGATCAGATAACATCTGCTTATTACAATGCAGCTAAAAGGAAGAGCACATAGTTTATAGAAAGAAATGCAGCATCTGAGTCACCATATCACTGGTGCAACTGCACAAGGGCCCATTTCCACCTCCGAAAAAGGTGGATGAGGCATTGGACTTCAAAGAGCCCATTTTGCACAGGCGCCCTCTTCAGTCTGGTCTGCCAGTAAGGCGGTGCGCCACGATGCTCCGTATTTTTATTGTGTCAACAACGTCTTACAGTTTTAGCAAAGTGGATGGGATTTATAGACATCTAATGCCCACTCTGCTTTTCTTTGACTCCATATAAACCGACCTGTGGTGCGGGTTTCATATCTGCAACAATGTAAATTCCTCCTGCAGTACGCTGAGTAAATGTGAGGAATTTCCCATAGTCTAGCATTAGATGCTGAAAATCCACATGTGTTTTCAGAGCGTTTCCGCAGTGGAAAAACATAAAATGCATGCAATTCACACAACACTGGCAGTAAAGTTTTGTCAAAGCCAAATAACAGGAAGTATTAAAAACAAAGAAACTTTATTTAAAATACCACATAAAAAAGACAAGAAGTGAAGCATAAAAAAAGCAATTAAAATGAAAGTTAAAAAAAAAGCACTCAAAAACGCAATAAAAAAATTAAAGTACCGTAACCTAATTGGTGCAGAAACGCTACAACCTCAAAAACTCACCAAAGACTAATCGTGGGAATGTAGCCTAAAAGGGACTGACTGGTTTGGACGAAGGTTTTTGGAGATGAGCAGATGACAGGGAATCGGCTGCTAGGACTTCTGTGATCAGATGATATGGTCAGAGGAGGACTCCACCTCCATGCCAGGAGCTGTATCAGTTCAGCTCAAAAGCACCTCAATTCCCCAGAGCAGCTTATTAACATATAAATATCTGATGCACACTGACTCAACCATTTAGATCGTTCTGCACAAAGGGCTAATGGCAATTCAGACATCTTGGGCACTCTATATTTCTGTATTAGATAGGAAGTGATGTATTGTAACTTTCTCTAGAAATAATTGATTGTTGGCACCAAGTAAATTGCATGACAAGGAAGCGTTTGGTGTTGGAATGTTGCAAATGCTGAGATGTATATGTTTATATGTGTATATATAATATATATATATATATATATATATATATATATATATATATATATATTATACATATACATATACATACACACATACATACACACACACACGATGGATTTTCATTTTGGAGACTGGTGGCCCTTTCTCTTTATACCTCAAGCAGTCTGACTTAACAAGCCTATAAAGATATGACTCCATTACTAACATATGAGAACGTACGGTAACTTTTCTGGTTTAGGTAAGATCTAAGCAAGACTGAACATTTGGGCCAGATTTCAGAGGAGCAATAGGCGGCACCGTGGCTCACTGGGGTCCGGGAGTAAAACTAAACAAAGGGGCTTGTATGTTCTCCCTGAGTCTGTGTGGGTTGCCTCCGGGTACTCCAGTTTCCTGCCACACTCCAAGAAAAAGGTTTAGTCCCCAAAGAGGACCGTGATGGTAATGTCTGTAAAGCGCTCTGGAATTCATGGGTCTATGTTAGTGACATTTTTTCAAATAAAAGAAAGCAGAAAGAAAAGCAGGTGGTAAAAAAAGCCTGTGTGTAGGGAGAAGGTAAAAACAATTACAGGGGCTAGCCCAAGAACTGGAAATACGAATGATTATAGAATTTATTCAGAGCTTGTTTGTATCATATGCGGAGAACTGAACCACGATTGATTGTGTCTAGTATACATTTTACCTACAACGTATCCACTGTATACTATGAGTGACGACACTACGTGTTGATTTTTAAAGATTTACAATATATGCAATAAAACCTTGTTCAGTAAAGGTGGATAAAGGTCAGCATATATAGTGGATAAGTCTGGTTTGATTGAGCTGGCATGGTCTGTGTGTACATACAGTACCACCTACAACTCTCTCGTCCTCTGGCATGCCAACTCTACATAACCCATTGTGGAATAGTATTAGCTCTTCATAGGCGGCATGAGCAGGGGGACAGAGCACTGACGGAGAACCTACAACTCCAGCCACAGGAGAACTAACATGGGGCACAAGAACAGATGAAAAGTGTTGTATTTATGAAGACGCACACTATTTTTAACGAGTGCAAATAAAGTATTTTCCTCCATTGAGTTTTTAACAATTAATTTTCGGAAGGGGAGAATAACCCTATTTTTTAAAAAATTATTTTTAACATTCTATCTTTTACTACTGTTGCTGCATAGGCAGCATCAATAGTAAAAAGTTGGTCACACTTGTCAATCACTTTTCCAAGCGATGCTTCAAATCGCTTGGAAAACGCAAGCATTCTGCAATCTAAAAACGCTTGAAAAACGCTTGTGTTTTGTGGGAAAACGTATGCGAATTCCGCATGCGTTTAACCCGCCGCAAGGAGTTGCGGAAATTTCAGCAGCATTTCTGCAACATGAGCACATAGCCTTAAAGTTCATGTTGCGGTTCACAAATCCATGTTTCTTTTTCGTGACCAAGAAGTCCACAACAAACATGGAAGCCATGTCTATTTTCGATGGTAATCGCAGATCAAACCCATCCATTAAGGTGTGTCTGTAAAAAAAAAACAAAAAAAAACTCAGGGCAGAACTGGAATGCCATCCTAGTGCGGTCCGTTCTTTATTTAATAGGAAAAGCTTGAGAAACTTGCATCAGTTTTATTTAATATACAAGAAAAACTGATAAAACAATAGTTGTAAAAACTGACACACTGATCAACAATGATGGAAATCTGCTCCAAAACCCTGATTAACAATGCTCCGTGTTTCTACAAACTGGTCCCAAGCCCCACGGATACTGAATGGAGAGGCAGTGTGCCAATGTGCTGCTCCATTCAAAGAACGGGAATCCCAAGCCTCAGTGTTTGATGTCTAAATGTCTAATCTTATCTCTGGGAATGGGGTGGTTTTTGTTCTTTTTATATTTCCAGGTGTGAACACCCCCCACCTCCCCGCCTTGAACAACATGTACAAAAAAATGACAAATAAAAAAAAATGCTGGAATCACCAAGCAAAAAAGAAAAGTCCATTAAATACATCTGCAATGTCTATAAAAGAGGCTTCTCATTCTTCCCAGGAGCTCATCCCAGGTGCCAGATGTAGGTAAACCTTCTAAATATCCACATCTGTACATTAAAGATTTGATTTTGCATCTAGAAAGCCTCTAATTTTACATGGAACCAGTCTATCAAAATCTGCATGTCTACAGATGCAAGAGGAAAGACATCTCTACATACCTAAAAAGGAATACAATCTCAATAATCAGAACGGAATGGTAAAGTTAAAGGTTCCAGCAAAGCTAGACTGTCCTTTTAATAGATATTTTTCCTATATAAATTACTGCCATACAGTTTTCCTGCCGAGAGTCTAATTAATTCTTGTTCCATACACAAAGGGAAATGCAGGGTGACAAATGGGTGCAAGGCTTGAAAGCTGCCAGGTCTGCAAAACATTTTCTACTTCAATTTAGAAGCAATTTTGCAGTAAATCATCAAGCTAAACTTGGGATCTCAGATTTCATAGGACAGTAAAACCTTGTAAAGTCACGAATGGCAAAAATAAATTAATGGGATGTCCCTTTAATATAACGGGTTTTTTCTTTACACTGCAGATTATACTTTACATTTGATAAAATAAAACATTACAGTGTACTGGAGCTTCATTAGAAGGCATTCATAGTCAGAAAGGTCCTCTGTTTATTACCAACATGGCTGGTAGATGACTAATCACATGCTTAAATGAGGATGACCACAATCGATGGGGTTATTTTTGTATTTACCCTGTATAAAATATTAAACATACCATGTATTTATAGAAATCACACAAATATAATAGTTAAAAGAATACAAAGCTCTCAGACTGTGAAATGTTTCCTGGTCATTGGTAGTGCTGAACTTGTAAATTCATATCCTGAGTGACACTGATTAAACACTGCCAATAAAGCTTTATTATAATGTGAGAAACGGGGTCAATTCTAAGCAGTTTCTCTCGTCATACCATGTATGGACAGATTACTAGATCAGAAAGTGGCCTACTGATTAGGCTTTTGTGTTAAGAGTATGTTAACACTAAGTATTTGCAGCAGATTTTTTTTGCACCAAAAACCAGAAAGTTGGCAGGAAAACACTGCCTAATATACACACATTTTTGCCTACGTTTTTAATTAATTTGAATGGGTGAAAAAGCGCTGCAAAAACTATGAAAAGAATTGACATGCTGCAAAGTTCAAAACATGCACTCAGTTTCAGGCTATGTTTCCACGGTCAAGAAACGTTCAGGATTTGCTGCAGATTGGAGGCTGCGTACATCCGCAGCGTCCAATCCGCAGCGTCCAGATGTTATAGCATAGTAGAGGGGATTTTATGAAATCCCATCTCCACTATGCATGCAGGGCCGCATCCGGCGGCCCTGCGTAACCGAACATGCGGCTCGTCTTTCCAGACTGCAGCATGTCTATTTATCTTGCGGAGATACTCCATTTCCGCAAGATAAACCACACAGTCTATGTATAGGATGCGGTGATTCTGCTGCGTCCAAAGCGCTGCAAATACGCCCTGTGGACACATACCCTCAAGGTCTTTAAAGTTGCAAGTAGACAAATTCATAGAGTTCAGCCTATACCCCAACTCGGTGATCCAGAGGAAGGCAAAAAAAAAAACATGTGGCAGATGCCAATAGCCTCATATTAGGGGGAAACAATCCTTCCCAACTACACACACAGCAATCACAGAATCTCGTGCCCGTAACCTGTAGGATTATAAATTTTAAAGAAAGGCAGCCAGGCACTGCTTGAACTGTGCTAGTGAATCTGCAAGGAAAAAAAAAACAAGCAGCACTGTGCATGAGATTTCAGAAATCTCATTCACTTTGCTAGCTGGTAATGTGAGGTGTTTTTTATCCTTGGAAAAAAAGGAGGTAAGATGAAGCATATGATAAAGCCTTTAAATGTATTTTTTTCCATATCACTAGCTGTATTAAAAATAAAAAATAGAAATATTGAAATGTTCACATGGCCACTGCAGCTTTTTGTTTCAGGAAACAACACAAGTACATAGCCACAATGGTCAGTTCCCAACCCTATGTTTTGTTTCTATTGAACCTGTGCAAAAATTACTGTGAAGAGAGGGGGTCAGCTGTGACATTCCCCACTGTGATTGGTGGATCCCATGTTATCAACTGTGTATAGAGGAGTTACCAGTAATTGTAACCCTGCTGTAAACTCCTCTTGAAAGAACTACAAGTATAAGCCTGAAAGAAGATGCAGTGGCCAAAGTGAAAATGGCACGACTACCAATTTTATTTATTTTTAACAAAGATTGAGATTTAAAAAAAATAAATAAATAAATAAAAATATATATATGCACACATACATACACATGTAACACAGGCAATTTTCTGGTGCTCATTTCTGTTCATGTCGAACACTGCAGCCGGTAAGAATAAAGTCTAATACGGATCAATGGTGTCTGACTGCTGGATTTTACAATGTCTACGAAAAATCAGCTCCTTATCCACAAATGAGCACATGGAAGTGTGATGTCTACACAGGGCTTTATGTAAGCCATGTACTTATTTAAAACATGAAATGTTAACTATTGTTTCTATTAAATACCTATGGTCATAGTGTATTTGTTACCCATAACTTAAAGTGCACCACTTGCAACATATCCTATTAAAGGCAATAAAGGCTTGTGTAGGAAGTAAAGGTCACAGTATCAAGAGTTATTTGGGATTTGTTAATCATTTTGAGTAAGGTGACCAACTGCAAGGGAGAGCAGCTCATAGAAATAGTTAAAAATCAGTATACATTACACAAGCACCCCCCACACATTGCACAAAAAAAGAGAAGCCTTGATTAAATTATTTCAGCATTCTTAAAGGAGAAATTGGCTCCAAGTTTCTAGCTGTTAAAAATATTTTTTAAATATCCCAGGCCCATCACTGTCATGCCCAGTTGTTGGATGAGTTGGTCATATCCAACGTGTTGCGATGGGACCAGAAAGCATAGACCACTGGTAGCCCTGTAAGAGTCTGAATAGGAGCCATGGAGGGATGGGTGAGGGTGGATATCGATTCATTTATTTTATATTAGTGTGAGCACTTTTAATACTCTTTGTCCGTTGGATAAGAAAACCGTTAATGACTATTCTAAAGTCAAAGTCTTCGAGAACCAATTTAAAGTGAATGTATCATCATAAATTGATTTCATTTAAATCTGGTTTATATGTTAAGATAGATTTATTTATTTTTTTAAACATGTTTAATATTTTCTTCATCACTATCAACATTTATAAAAATTCCAAAACTTTGCAATTTTCACACTAGCCACCATGTTAGACTCATACCTCCAGTTCTATACAGAAGGCTTCTCAGAAGTCTCATTATCATCGCAGGATGACAATGAACGGCACTAACTGTATAAAGAATCATATTTACCAATTCCATTAGGCAATGGTCACAGCTCACCTCCTTCCCCTCCCTTCACAATAACCCTTGCCCAGATTGGCACATAAGCAGAAAAAACTTCTATTGAAGCTTATGTCCATGTGGCTGCTGACAAGCTTAGGAAATACTAGTCTATATTGGACTGTACGAACAGTGAAAATTACTTCTGATTTACTTTGCAAGTAGATAGATAACATAATATATTATTTCCAAGTGAGAAAAAGAACCTCGAGCTGCCGCTTTGTTAACATCTTTCGTGCCAAGGGCTAAGGTAGCATAATGCCAACATAGGATTTTTCCAAACCTTGGTATTATCAGAATTACAGGTATTTGTGATTTTTACTCCAGACAGATATATACATCTGAGGATACATGAATGAGGTGTGATACACAGTACCATAAGAACACAATCTTGCTAGTAAGTACAGGTCAGCTCCTGAACATTAGCTTAGTGCCAGGCATTGTGGAGCGGTGTCTGCAGCCAGCGTTCCTCCACCTGCGTATGGAGTCATGCTACCACTGACTTGTAATAATTAGTGGATACACATTTTCATTACTCATCACAGCATGGACACAGCGTGCAATTTCTCTCTCATATCTCCATCGCAAATTGGGGTTAATCTGCAGTGTCCTATCATAGCTCCTTTCCTAATGTATAATTAGGACTCACCAGTGTAGCAGTGATGCTGTGTCGGCCTCACAATCTAGATCTTGCCTTTTTAGGAACAATTAGAGTACATAGGAGGACATCATCTGTCTCCTAATGAAATGACATTTTGACTCCATATGACAGATTGGGATGGAATAAGGACTTTGGCTTGGTAAATTCCTCAGCAATTCCATTACCACAACGGTATAAAATACAGCTGGGTATCACCATTTGCCAGTGCTCTGAAGTTTATTCCACAGGCTTGGACAATCTCCTGACAAGTTATATCACTGTAAGGCTATGTGCACACGTCAGGATTATTTGCAGAAATTTCCTGAACAAAACTGGACTTTTTCCGCAGGAAATCCACATGCGATTTTCTAGCGTTTTTTGCGCGTTTTTTGTGCGGATTTTTTGCCGTTTTTCCCCGAGCTTACCAATGCATTAAATAGCGTGAAATCCGCAAAAAATCTGCAAAATTAATGAACATGCTGCGTTATTTTCCGCAATGCGTTTCTATCGAGGAAAAAAGCGCAACATATGCACAAAAATTGTGGATTGCATTCTATTAATAGTATGAATTTTTTTCACGTTTTTATAGCGAAAAATCCGGAATGTGTGCACACAGCCTAAGAAGAAGCAAACGAAGACGACACCTGTAGTAACTGTACAATTATATAAGGCAGACCAAAATTCATGGTCGTGCCCAATGCTAAGACGACATGCAAGAAATTGCTCTTTTGTTGGTTGCATCTTTTACACAGGGCATAAAGTCATCACTTGTCGGAAGCACATCCCCTTGGGTTAAAAGGCATCTGTGAGTAGGATCAACCCTCCTAAGCCGTCTATATAGGCATGCAGGTCATAGGAAGTGGAATAAAATGATACCTGGATGTCTGCAATCCGATGTCTTATTCCAGAGATATCCATGTTTTTCCTATATGTAAATGAGCTGTTCAGGGCTATGGGCCGGACAATGACCTGCATGAGACTCCGCCTCCAGAAATACTGCAGGTCAGAGCACACACAATGTCAGAGTGTGTGCAGGTGCAATCATATCCCTGTACAGTGTGTAGAGACCATGGGTTGCACACAGGATCACAAAGTAGTGGGTGGACTGAGGGGAGAACGCGCACACACTGTCACTGTATGTGCACACGCTTGGCGCACTCTCATCTCCCTCGCCATTGTGTAGCAGCTCCTCCCCGCAAACAGGATCATACAGTAGTGGGTGACCAATGCAGACAGAAGAGGAGGTAAGTAGTAGTGCACGCACACGGACAGTGAGTGCAATCTCCTGTCAGCATTGGCCATGCACTTTATGGCCTTGTATGTAGCGAGTAGCCGCTACACAAAGCACAGCGATGTGAGAACACACTGACAATGTGTGCAGACTCCGACCTGCAGTGTCAGTGCGTGCAGGTATGAGAACTTAGACCAGGTAGCACTGCAAACCGAGTGTTGTCAACCACCGTAAGAGGTGGTGTGTAAGTAGGTGGTGTGTAAGTGGTGTGCGGAATGGTGAACGGCGCTCCTGGCCAAGGGTGCACGGAAGCTCCCCAATTACACTAATTACGCAAAGTTCATTGGAATGACAACGCTTATTCAATTTGGATATGATATGATGGTAATAGCCATTTTTATCTCGATTGTCACAACAATCACAGCCACAAAACTATCCCTACTGACAATTTACAGAATTTGACTGGACATTGGAGAAAACATGCACTTACTATTTGTCAGGGGGGCTGAAAACTCGGCTCCTCCTTCCTTCTTTAACAACGCAAACATGTCCTGTTGAGGAAGCTGATTTGCGGAAACCAGAACCTTCTGTAATTTTATTCGTCCTTCGAGAAGCTGATCCCAAATGGCTGAAAAAACCCCAAAACAAAATGGATTTAATACACTTTTTACTATATAATGCCAACACTAACAAAATCCAGTTTGTGACGCCTAAGTATTACATTATCTAGAAAAAGAACAAACTTTTGTGCTAGAAAGAATAACCTGTACTCCTGAAAGACGCATCTAGGCGCGACATTCCAACTTTGACGATGGAATTCAAATGTTCAGGAAATGCGGAGAACGTTCTCTGCTCTGTGATTGTAATACACTTTAATACTGTTTCCATGACCTCTATAACAGCACCGGCCATTTTATTTATACAGATACAGCGTCACTGAAGAAACTCAAAAGTGCATCAAGCTCAACCAGGATAAAATTATGTGAAGCTAGACAGAAGAAAAAGAAAAAGAATCCTTCCTTGGTTTTACCATTTTGCTTCTCCTTACCCAGAAAGTCAGGTGCTAAGTTTTTTTTTTTATGTATATTAAGGCCATGTTCACACACAATGTTTTTGATGTGTTTTTTGAGTACGGATTACATGTGCTTTGTCCACGGTACATGTTTAATAAAGTTGTGTTTATTCAACAACAACACTGCGAAAAATGTCACCAAAAATGTTTGTTACATTTTCTGCACCATTTTTTCACTGCTTCTGTGGGTGAAAAATCGCTGAAAGAATCGACAGATTTAAAAAAAAAAAAAACACTGCAGTTTTCAATTCAGTCAGGAACCAGCACAGGTGTGTGCATGAGAGTCGAGGAATCTCATAGGTTATGCTGGTAGTGTAAAATGCAGTGAGAACATACTCTGAAAGATCAGTGAAAAAACTGATTTACATTGGAAAAAGCTGGCCCGCGAAAGCTGAAGGTATTAGTGCTGTTTATTTAAGACAGGATTACATGTTTCGGGGGAGCATGGCTGCTTTCATCAGTTCACATTAGAGCCAAATATGGATTTTCAGCGATTTGATGGAGAGCTGTATCCGCTCACAATGCGTAATCTTATCTTAAAGAGAATAGGTCAGCACACTTTTACATATGGAAGTAGCATATGGCGGCGTAGGTGCTCATCACCAATACAATTTAGACTTATTGCAGAAAGACATGAAAATCAGGATGGAAGTGCAATGGCGGTGCGTGAATTTCCTTGTACCGAGACGGCTCGCCGTTGACTTCCAATACACGCTTTCTCATGACAGGCATGTTGGATCTCTACAATAACGACTATTTTTATTGAAGAACAAGAGCCAATATATTCATCCTAAGGCTTTCATATGTAAAAATGTGCTAACAGGATCACTTTGGCCCATTAACACCATATGACAGATATATTTGTCATGCACTGGGTCGGTGTCTGTGCAGCTGGCTCAGGAGCTGAGCCTGCTTCACACATGGCAGATGCTGGCGAAATTAGAATAGCCAGCATCTGTCTTTAACAGATGTGGCCGAAGCAGAGATCTACCTGTAGCTGTTAACCATTTAAATCCAGCTGTCAGTCTAACAGGGACATTTAAATGGAACATGCCCTGGTGTTCGCATTCACCAGCTCCCCTTGAAATGACTGCAAGGAACCATTAAGTTACCACGGTTCTATTTTGATAACTGTGAAACTCCGCCACACATTACGATTGGAAGGAGACCAAGATTTCCACGGTATGCTGCAATACCGTTGTATAAGTGATATACATACTCATATATAAATACTCCTCCCTCTCACCCGCTCTTTCCTTCCTGCTCTGTCTGTATATATGCTAAAGGCTATGTTTGTTAGTTTGAAACGCATCATCTATTTTGCCTCAAAAGAATCCAACAGATGAGCATCTTTCCAAAGGGATTGCAGGAAAATAAAAGGGGTATTACTCCTGATGTGAACGCTGCTACTAGATTGGAGCACTGTAGCCCTCTTTTGTTTTCATACCATTAGTGGAAAGAAGCCTTTTCACCGAAGACCGTTTTCAAAAACCAACTAGCACACAAGGTAAACTATTCCCCAGCTTTTACAGTAGAGAAGGCATTTTGTGGATCTTTTTTATCTTTTTGCAGACAGTGACCTTTATTGAGCAGCAAATTGTGTACGAGCCATTAATATAATTTGTATCCCATATCTTCTCAGGACTGGTCACAGAATTTCACTTTCTGTTTTGCACTTCGCTCTACAATCTGGCTAGCTCTTCTGGTCAGCCCAATGGAAACTATCTTGAATGTTGGAGAAACACGGGTATTACATACATGGTAATGTGTTTTTTCATGAGACATGACGGCACCACGAGAGAGGGGATCCGCCCATCAAGGACAGGAAACCTTCAAGATAAAAGGGGCGGCTCCTCTCTCCACATCAGTTGTTTTACAGAGTACGAGAGGAATTCCGCTGGTTAGTGTACACATAAATAATACATCCTATACGGTTCTATTCACCGATACCCCAGGGAGTGTATAATACAAATAATGCTAATAATGCACCCAACTAATGACGTGATCAAAAGGGTGGGAATATAAGGGTGCCGTCATGTCTCATGAAAAAACACATTACCAGGTATGTAATACCCGTGTTTTTCCATCATACATGACGGCACCACGAGAGAGTTACAGAGATTTGTATTCTCTTTTAGGGAGGGATCAGGGTAGCAGATAGGTCTAGCCTATAATGTTTAAAGAATGTAGACGGAGAGGACCAAGTGGCCGCCTTACAGATTTGGTCGATGGTAGCATCTGCTCTCTCCGCCCACGATGTCGCCATGGCCCTCGTGGAGTGGGCTTTCAGACCCTGTGGAATAACCCTGTCTGCACTACTATATGCTAGAATAATGGCCTCTCTCACCCATCTAGCTATAGTCTGTTTTGAGGCTTTAAGGCCCTTCCTTGACCCCTGGAACGTAACAAAGCCCTCTGCTTCCTCCAGGATTTTGTCACCTCTAGATACTGTAGGATACATCTCCTAACGTCTAGGCAATGGAGTCTCTCCTCTTTTTTGTTACTGGGATTGGGACAGAAAGAGGGTAGGGTTATATCCTGAGCCCTATGAAATCTCGATACCACTTTGGGGAGATATGCCGGATCTAATTTTAATACAACCCTATCGTCCATGAATTGTGTGTAAGGGGGGTCCGCTGACAACGCGTGTAAATCCCCAACCCTACGGGCCGATGTAAGTGCCACTAACAAAGCTGTCTTTAATGTTAGTACTTTATCAGATGCTGTATTTAAAGGCTCAAAGGGGCTGTTAAAGCAGTCAATACTAAATTCAGATCCCATGGTGGAGGAGTAGGAGATGGAACAGAGTCAGCTCTACTACAGGCTCGGATAAACCTCACCACCCACCTATTGCTTGCCAGGTCACAGTTGAATAGGGCTGCTAAGGCTGAAATGTGTACTTTGAGGGTACTAACAGCTAACCCCAGATCTAAGCCCTTTTGCAGGAACTCCAGTATTGCCACTATCGGGACCTCCCCTTCCCATATTGGCCCTGAGCTGGACAGGAATTTTTTCCATATCCTCCCATAGATCTTGGTCGTTACTGGTTTTCTGCTGCTGAGCAAGGTGGATATTAACCCAGCTGAGAACCCTTCTTTCTCTAGTAACGACCGCTCAAATGCCAGGCTGTCAAATGAAGCCCGGAGTTCTGCGGGTGGTTGAAGGGACCCTGCGTTAGAAGGTCCTGGTCTTCCGGGAGAACCCACAGGTCCGTCACTGACATCACTCTCAGCCAGTAAAACCATGGCCTTTTCGGCCAGAAGGGCGCTATCACAATCACTCTGGCCTTGTCTTCCCTGATCTTCCTCAGAACTGCTGGGATTAGACATATAGGTGGGAAGGCATACAGGAGTCCCGACGTCCATTCTATGCTGAAGGCATCTACTGCCAACGACCTGTCTGCTGGGTTCAGAGAGCAGAACTTTTGGACTTTCTTGTTGACTTTTGAGGCAAAGAGGTCTACCTTGGGTTTTCCCCACATGTGCACTATCCGTTGAAAAACTGACTTTTTTAGGGACCATTCTCCTTGCCTCAAGTGGTTCCTGCTTAAAAAGTCTGCCTTTATGTTGTCCACACCTCGGATATGCAGGGCCGATAATGACAGGAAGTGCCTTTCGGCTAGAGACATGAGTCTTGTGGTTACGTGCATCAGAGCCCGCGAGCGGGTGCCTCCCTGGTGGTTCACGTATGCGACCGCTGTTCGGTTGTCCGATAGGACTCTCACATGATGCCCTGCCAAGTGAGGAACTAACCTCTCTAGCGCCTTTTCTATTGCTAGGAGCTCCCACTCGTTTGAGGATAGATCTTTCTCCTCTTGAGCCCAGGGGTCTTGGACCCATAGTGTGTCTGAGTGAGCTCCCCACCCCCACGGACTGGCGTCTGTTGTGATCACCTTGGAGGCTGTGAATGTCCAGGGAACTCCTCTCGGGGATGACTATCTGTAACCACCATCTGAGAGATTGGAGCACAGAGAGTGGGAGAGTGAGCTTCTGCTCTAACTGCCCCTGAAGTTCCCGGTCGTTCTGCAGCACACACCATTGCAGTTCTCTTGCATGGAACTGGTCCCATTTTACTGCCGGTATGCAGGAGGTTAGGGACCCTAACACCGACATGGCTCTTCTTAAAGTCATTTCCGTTTTTTTTTAAAGTGGCCATAATCATCTGTTTGATTTTTTCCTCTTTTTCTTCTGGGAGGTGACACTCCTGTGCCACGGAGTCTACCGTTATCCCCAGGAAATTCTGGACCCTTGCTGGCTCTAGCTTGGACTTCTTGAGATTTAGTTGCCATCCCAGTGTCTGAAGAGTGTCCATCACTATCCTGACCTGCTCCTGACAGTGAGAAAGGTTCTTCCCCACTATCAGGAAGTCGTCCAAGTAGGGAATTATTAGAGTGTCTTTTTCCCTGAGATGTGCTGTGACCTCTGCAATCAGCTTCGTAAATACGCGTGGGGCAGTTGCTATCCCAAAGGGCAGAGCCTTGTACTGGAAGTGACGCAGCTGGGACCCCATCTGAACTGCCACTCTGAGGAACCGACGATCTTGTTGTCTGATTGGGACGTGATAATAAGCGTCCTTGAGGTCGAGGACGGACATGTAACACTGGGGATAGAGAAGTTTCACCGCTGATTTTATGGTCTCCATCTTGAATGATGGTATTACAAGAAATTTGCTGAGGCCTTTTAAATTTATTATTGTCCTCCAAGAGTTGTCCGGTTTTTTTATGAGAAAAAGAGGGGAATAAAATCCTTCCCTCCTTTCCTCTATAGGAACTTCTTCCAAGACGTGCTTGTCTAGGAGTGATGTTACTTCTCCTTCCAGACTGTCTTGTTTCTCCTGGGAGGACTGTACCGGAGTCTGCATATATCTTCTTGGAGGCCAGTGGTGGAATTTTAGTTTTAGGCCTGATCCTACGATCTGCCGGATCCATATGCTGGATGAGATCCTCTCCCAGGCTGGAAGGAAGTGAGAGAGCCTCCCTCCCACCTGAGAAGGACCGTCACTGGGAGGGTTTTTTGGTGTCTCTGGGGGACTTGCCAAAATAGAAGCCCTTTCCTCCCCTGGGTCGCTTGTCCAGGTTGCTCCTGTCTCGGTCTCTGTACTGCTGCCTCCGGAATTTTTGACCTCTCCGAAAGGGCTGAAATGGCTGTTTTGGAAAGTTGTTTTTTTTTATCCCCGGCTTTCTCCAATACCTCGTCTAATGCCGGTCCGAAAAGGAAGTTCCCCTCACAAGGCAAAGAGCAGAGCTTCAACTTTGCCTGAGTATCTCCTGGCCAGCATTTAAGCCACATGGCACGGCGTCCTGTGTTGGCTAAAGCTGCTGATTTTGCTGCCAGCCTAGCCGAGTCTGCTGATTCTTCAGCTAGAAACACCGCCGCTGCTTTCATAGTTGGTATTGCCTCCAGGATAGTTTCCCTGGGAACTTTTTGCTCTACCTGTTCCTCCAGGTTGTCTATCCAGATTTTAAGGGATCTGGCTACACAAGTGGCCGCGATAGCTGGCCTTAGTGCTCCAGCTGAGGCTTCCCAAGCTGTCTTCAGGGAACTGTCCACCTTCCTATCCAGAGGTTCTTTTAGAGAACCTAGGTCCTCGAATGGCAGGGAGGATTTCCTGGCAACTTTTGAGACCGCCACATAAATCTTCGGCGCTCTGTCCCAAGACGAGGACGCCTCCTCTTCAAAAGGGTACCTTCTTTTTAGGGAGGTAGTTAACTGGGACCTTTTTTCTGGCTTTTGCCATTCCTTTTTAATTAGTTCTTGTAGCTGTTCATTAACAGGGAATGACCTCCGCTTTTTCTTTTGTAGGCCACTGAACATAAGTTCCTGGGCTGTCTTTTTGGCCTTCTCATCTACCAGCCCCATGGTAGAGCGAACAGCTTTAATAAGCTTATCCGTAGCCTCTGCTGGAAAGATGTCTTCCTCCTCTGAGCTACTATCAGAGCAGCGGGCCGTATCGGAATCCTGTTCTGACCCCGAGGAATCTCTTTGGGATCCTACTGAAGGGCTGGATCTATCCCTAGATCTGGTCTCTGTGTCAGCTGTCTGTAATGCTTTTACAGACCTAGAGACTTCGGACTGAATCAGGGACCTTAGGCTGTCCGTAAAGGAGGGTGTTTCCTCCGCCACAGTCTGGTTGATACACTCCTGACACAGTCTTTTACCCCAAGATGTCTTTAAGGGCTTTTTACATAAGGGACACTCCTTATTTTTAGTTTTTCCCCTACACTTTTTGGGGACCTCCTATACTCCACCCCGCAATGTATGTAAGAAAAGAGGGGAGAGACGGAGATAAGAGAAGAGAAAAGAACAGACATTAGTGTGCTGGACTTTCTCGCAGTTCACTCACCACTCGGACGCTTTCAAAGTACGGGTACCGGATCCGGAGGTTGGCTGGTTTTCTCCGTGTCTCCCAATGAGACTAGGGACCCCTCCTTGGTATGGCGATCCGTCCGTATGCTGTCCGAGCGGCTTCTGCTGCTGCCATGGCGGATCTGGCTCTTTTCGCTTGAGCGAGACCGCCTCTCCTGTATCTCTTACTGTGGCATCAAATGCTCTGGTGAAAAACTCTCCATTATACACACCACCACGCAACAAGAGTAGTCACCTTCAACCTGACCTGGTTTAGTGACACAGGGCAGCGTAACTGGCTTGTTTAAATAGATTCACTCTTCCTCTTTTTTTTTTTTTTTTTAATGGATCACCTGGCTGATCCTGCCTTCACTGGTCGCTTCAGTGATCAGGTGTATAATCGCACCTGACCTAAATGATTACCTGGCTGATCGTGCCTGCACCACTCCCGGTGCTCCTAAATGCAATCAATCACCTGGTTGATCCTGCGCCGCTAGCGCAACGCCTGCGCTGTGAAAACATGCCAGAGCGCGCACCCGGCAACCACATCCGGTGCGCGCTATGCTATATACCTGGTTGATCCTGCCGTCAGGTCCTGAGTGCGCTCCCGGACCTTACTTCCGGTGCGCGCTCCCCATTGCCAGCCGCCCTGTGCGACGCTTGCGCTGTAAATGATGCCTGAGCACGCACCCGGCCACTTCCGGTGCGCGCTCCATTCACCTGGTTGATCCTGCCCCAAGTGCTGCCGCCGGCTTCAGCGCCTATGCGCGCTTCTCTTCCAGGCGCGCACCCGGCCTTTACTTCCGATGCGCGCCGAAGATTCTGACCCCCCTGCCCCTCTGCCTGCATTAAACGTTCCGCGTGCCGAGCGCACGCACGTACCTCCGTACCTGGATACCTGGTGTCGCTGGAGGGAGGCTTCCAGGAGCGTCCATGCCGCAGTTACCTCACCACTCTCCGGACACCGCTTCTGTACCTCAGGTACCGTCAGGGAGGTGGGGGAAGGGGGGAGACCTGCTTTTAGAAACTCAACAGGGAGGGCCCCCACCTCCGAGGAGACTTACCAAGCCCGGGCACCGATGTGCCTCACGGGCTGCATGGCCACCTTTAGTCAACGGGGGGGCACCAAAAGGTGACCCCCGTGGACAGCAGGATTTTTTACTCGACAGGGGGGAGAGCGCACCTGCGGCCCCTGTGGAGAATCTTCACCCGGGCGTTCGCCTCGCGGGCTGTGGCCATGCTTCGCTCAGGGGGGGGCATGGTATACATTGACACCCGAGGCGACTACGGGTACCTGGTGACGGGTGCAGCAGACCAGCGCCTGCCTAAATCCACCCGACCCAGGCCCCGGCATCCTCATCAATCTTCATCAGACGTTCTTCCATCTTGAGGGTTCCCCGTCAAGGACAGGAAACCAACTGATGTGGAGGAGCCGCCCCTTTTATCTTGAAGGTTTCCTGTCCTTGATGGGCGGATCCCCTCTCTCGTGGTGCCGTCATGTATGATGGAAAAATATACATCCGTCATCGGCAAAAACAGGCCGACAGCCCTAACAGAACAATGTAGATACAGACACTGGCTGGAGCAGACCATATTCCTTAGACACATTGCCAACAAAGGCCATGTCATCCTTCTAGATGGCACCACTACAGCTCTTCTGAGCAGCTCATTGGCGCTTTTAGGATACCGGGCAAGTGTTAAGGCCTGCAGACTAGGAAAATACCAATAATACTGACATTTGGACCAAAACTGGGCATGTGGCAAGAGGGGGAAAAAAATGAAAAAAATCAGACATGTGCACAGCCCATAGAACAACATTGGTAACGAGTGCCATCTGTGAAAACCACATATAGCACTTGTCCGATATAAACATTCGTGTGCACGAGCCCTTGGAAAGGGACATTTAACTCGATTCACACCAACTCCATCGGTCACATTAGTGGTCTGCGGCTGCTGGAATGGGGCCTGGTGCAACATGACATGTGGCATGCCGAAAACACAGACATCACAATATGCTGCTTATTCAAATGAAGAGCGGCGGACGCCATGAGGTAAGAGGAGATGTTCCCGCTCCCATTTCAGCATTTGCACAAAATATTGATAATGCATATTTTATTTACAGTGAATCTGTGTATACGCCCTGCATGTACATGCCTCTGCTGCATTTGTGTGTCACATTTTAATAGAGGTTTCTTTTTATATGTAATTAATAAAAGATTATATATTTTTGTGTAGTGCTTTGGCTTGATTATTTATATGCCATCAATACTATATTATGTGTGCTAGTTTGATAACTTATATTTATGCACAGTTCAGCTATTTGTAGCTATCATAGCTGATTATCATGTACTCTGATGACTAATGAATTACTAAAATAAAAAGGCATCTATGGGCATAATATATGATATGATAATGGTTACAGGGGTTTATTCATTACTTTGAATTTTGCTTGTGATGGGGCCAAGAACTTACCTGCAGGTAGATGCTACTTGCCTATTCTGCCTTGAGACAATCTGTTCCGGCTCAGAGCCATCACGGACAGTTTCGGGCAGCAATGTTACGTACTGTAGATATAGCAGCTCCTTCTCTCTTTATCTGCTGTGTAGGTGATGTCATGCTGATTGACAGCGAGCTCCTCAATGTCTAACTGAACGGAACCAGCTGTCTATCAGCATGATATCAGTAGCACTGCCTTGTTGACAGAGCAGAGAAGAACAAGAGCTGCTCTGTTGATATGATGGCAAAATTCAGGAAAATCCCTTTATCTTGTAGTCTGGTATATGCAAATTTGTGAACGCAAGAACAAGGTTTACTCTTTGCCCACTGAAGGCAAAGTGTCTTCAGCAGTGTATAAAACACGGGGCGCACACATTTTTTGAAACCCGTGCAGCCATGAAGGGGCATGAGAGGTAACGGGGTCCACTTATACCTCTAAAGCAGGTGGAATTGTGCATTCTGATGAGATATTGGACGGAAAAGGGCCCATATACTGCTTTTGCACGAGGACCCTCTTCTGTCTATGTCTGCTCCTGACAAAATGCTATGTTTTAAATTACTTCAGGACTTATGATGATATTCATCCTCAAAAGGGGAAAGGAATGGTGGTGGTTGGTCCAGGTGATCTCCTACAGCTTCAAAAGACAGTCACATCTGGGCACTAGCCAAAATTAGATTTCACATAATTAAAGAGAGTGCGTCTGAACCATGGGGCGGTGCATTATGTATAGTGAGCCAGCAGGATTACTTGTCAAACCTGCCGGGATGTGTTGGCTGCAGAAAATTAATGATTTAATTCTTTAAAACAATTACCTCCCAAAGACACCTTCAAACGAACTAATAAAAAGGATTACCTTTTGAGTAACTCACATTTTCATCTATTATCTTGATCCTTACCAAAACCTTTAACTTACACAATATTATGTAGTAGAATTTAAGACAGCTTAGCCCAAGCAATGTTCATCACGCACGGCAGGTACTTTAGGAGGAAAGTAAATCAGCTACATTTTAACAATACAAATTAAAGAGACACTTCATTGTACTTGAAGGAAAAGGCAACACAAACTTGAGGAGACATATGGCAAAAAGCCCAGTTTCTGGACATCAGCCATTTTATACAAGGTCATAGAGACTTGAGGCTGTAACAACCTAAAATCTACAAATCTTAATAACCTTCAATACTTACATGTTCATTCTAAAGCAGAAAAGGCTTTTCACTATGGATTTTATCTTTCGCAAAGTAACCCATACATTTTGCCAAAGATTAAGGCTATGCTCCCACAACGTCTTTGTTGTGTTTGCGGAGCCACCAAATTTTTATAGGCAAAGCCACTTAAAGAAAAATCCAAATTACGTAAAACTGACTGGCACATCCAGACTAGTGTGAATAGGTGCATACCAGGAGGAGCGACCTCCAAATACAATATACAAAAAAAGGTTGCACTCTATCATGCGAAGGCATGTCACTGTGAAATATATGAAATATGAATAGCAATATGGCTTATGAATATTAGGAAAACATTTTAGAGACGCTTAGCATAAAATTTGGCCAAATTATATCTGCCCATCAACCGTCATCAAGGTGGTCTCAAAAACTGATGCATCACTAACCAATGTGAACACCTCGCTAGGCTGATGTCTGAATTCCTGGATGAATGTGGACACCTCTCAGCAATACCTGCATTTATGGGTAAGTAGGGACCTGCTGTAATTAAAATCACCACTTGTTTAAGGGTGGGGTGCTTGGTCAGTAAGCTAACATGCTAATAACAAAAAACTGACTGGCACATCCAGACTAGTGTGAATAGGACCAAAATTCCTCCTGACATGTACACAAACCTCACCGACTACAAAAATCGTCTGACTGCTATGCTTGCCAACAAGGGTTTTGCAACCAAGTATTAAGTGTTGTTTGGCAGAGGGATCAAATACTTATTTCTCACTGCAAAATGGAAATAAATTTATATAATTTATACAATGCGATCTTCTGGCTTTCATTTTTGATATTATGTCTCTCAATGTTAAAGTATTTGATCCGTTTCTGATGTAGTAAGTTTGCCCACTGACACAGACATGAACAGTCTATAATTTCAAGGGTAGGTTAATGTTAAAGGGAACATGTCAGCAGATTTTGCCGCTATAAGATGCGGTCACCTCCTTTCAGGGCTTATCTAGAGCATTCTATAATGGTGTAGATAAGCTCCCGGTCCAAGCTGCAAGAGAAGAATAATAAGTTATATTATACTCACCTGCAGGGCGGTCCGGTCCGATGGGCGTCGCAGGTCCTGGTCCGGTGCCTCCCATCTTCTTGTGACGCCGCCCTCCTGCTTCTTCATCGCTCCCTGGCATCGGCGCTCCTGCGCAGGTGTACTTCTCTGCCCTGTTGAGAGCAGAACAAAGTACTGCAGCGCACAGGCGCCGGGAAAGGTCAGAGGCACAACACCTACACACTGCAGTACTTTACTCTGCCCTCAACAGGGCAAATCAGTATGCCTGTGCAGGAGCGCGATGCCAGGGAGCGACAAAGAAGAAGGAGGGAGGCGTCGCAAGAAGATGGGAGGCGCCGAACCCGGACCTGCGACACCCATCGGACAGGACAGCCCCCCTCCCGGAGTGAGTATAATTAACTAATTTTTCTTCACTTTCAGGTCGGACCGGGGCTTATCTACAGCATTATAGAAAACTGTAGATAAGCCCTGAAAGGAGGTGGCCACATCTTATAGTGGCAAAATCTGCTGACAGGTTCCCTTTAAAATTAACCTACCCTTAAAATTAGACTGTTCATGTCTGTGTCAGCGGCCAAACTTACTACATCAGCAAGGGATCAAAACGTATTTCCCCCACTGAAGTGTGATTGTGTCCAGTACAGATCAAAAGTTTGGACCCACCTTCTCATTTAAAGATTTTTCTGTATTTTCATGACTACGAAAATGGTAAATTCCCACTGAAAGCATCAAAACTATGAATTAACACATGTGGAATTATATACTTAACAAAAAAGTGTGAAACAACTGAAATTACGTCTTAAATTCTAGGTTCTTCAAAGTAGCCACCTTTTGCTTTGATGACTGCTTTGCACACGCTTGGCATTCTCTTGATGAGCTTCAAGAGGTAGTCACCGGAAATGGTTTTCACTTCACAGGTGTGCCCTGTCAGGTTTAATAAGTGGGATTTCTTGCCTTATAAATGGGGTTGGGACCATCAGTTGTGTTGAGCAGAAGTCTGGTGGATGCACAGCTGATAATCCTACTGAATAGACTGTTAGAATTTGTATTATGGCAAGAAAAAAGCAGCTAAGTAGAGAAAAACGAGTGACAATCATTACTTTAAGAAATGAAGGTCAGTCAGTCCGAAAATTTGGGAAAACTTTGAAAGTGTCCCCAAGTGCAGTTGCAAAAACCATCAAGCGCTACAAAGAAACTGGCTCACATGAGGACCGCCCCAGGAATGGAAGACCAAGAGTCACCTCTGCTTCTGAGGATAAGTTTATCCGAGTCACCAGCCTCAGAAATCGCAGGTTAACAGCAACTCAGATTAGAGACCAGGTCAATGCCACACAGAGTTCTAGCAGCAGACACATCACTACAACAACTGTTAAGAGGAGACTTTGTGCAGCAGGCCTTCATGGTAAAATAGCTGCTAGGAAACCACTGCTAGGGACAGGCAACAAGCAGAAGAAACTTGTTTTGGCTAAAGACAAGGAATGGACATTAGACCAGTGGAAATTTGTGCTTTGGCCTGATGAGTCCAAATTTGAGATCTTTGGTTCCAACCACCGTGTCTTTGTGCGAAGCAGAAAAGGTGAACGGATGGACTCTAGATGCCTGGTTCCCACCGTGAAGCATGAAGGAGGAGGTGTGATGGTATGGGGGTGCTTTGCTGGTGACACTGTTGGGGATTTATTCAAAATTGAAGGCATACTGAACCAGCATGGCTACCACAGCATCTTGCAGCGGCATGCTCTCCCATGCGGTTTGCGTTTAGTTGGACCATCATTTATTTTTCAACAGGACAATGACCCCAAACACACCTCCAGGCTGTGTAAGGGCTATTTGACCAAGGAGGAGAGTGATGGGGTGCTACGCCAGATGACCTGGCCTCCACAGTCACCAAACTTGAACCCAATCGACATGGTTTGGGGTGAGCTGGACCGCAGAGTGAAGGCAAAAGGGCCAACAAGTGCTAAGCATCTCTGGGAACTCCTTCAAGATTGTTGGAAGACCATTTCTGGTGACTACCTATTGAAGCTCATCAAGAGAATGTCAAGAGTGTGCAAAGCAGTCATCAAAGCAAAAGGTGGCTACTTCGAAGAACCTAGAATATAAGACCTTTTCAGTTGTTTCACACTTTTTGGTTAAGTATAAAATTCCACGTGTTATTTCATAGTTTTGATGCCTTCAGTGTGACTTTACAATTTTCAGAGTCATTAAAATACAGAGAAATTTTTAAATGAGGTGTGTCCAAACTTTTGGTCTGTACTGTATAATGCACAATTTTTCATGGAGCTAAGGGAGGTTGATTTGAACTTTTATTTTTTTCATATTGTTTAAAACTTTTTCAACACTATTTATAAATGGCATGTAAAGATCTAGACACCCCTGGTCAAAATTACTGTTATTGCGAACAGTTATGTAAGTTGAAGATGAAATGATCGCTTCTTCAAAATTTTTAAAGTTACATAAAGGAAAATTATTCTATACAAACATTTCGACACCCTGCATGGTTAGTACCTAGTAGCACCACCTTTTGAAAGTATCACAGCTTGTAAAATGATTTTTGTAGCCAGCCAACAGTCTCCATTCTTGTTTGATGGATTTTCATCCATTCTTCCAATTCTGTGAAATTTCTGGTTCGTCTTGCATGCACTGCTATCTTGAGGTCTAGCCACAGATTTTTAAGGATGCTCAAATCAGGGGACTGTGAAGGCCATTGTAAAACCTTCAGCTTGCGCCTTTTAAGGTAGCCTACTGTGGATTTTAACGTGTGTTTAGGATTAACCATTTGTAGAAGCCATTCTCTTTTCAACTTCAGCTTTTTTACAGATGGTGTTATCTTTGCATCAAGAATTTGTTGAAATTTCATTGAATCCTTCTTCCCTCTATCTGAGAAATGCTGCCCTGTCATTAGCTGCAACACAACCCCAAAGCATGATTGATCCACCCCCATAAGTTTAATGGTTGGAGATGTTCTTTTCCAGAAATTCTGTGGCCTTTTACCTCCACACATACCGTTGATCATTGTGGCCAAAAGAGTACTATTTTAACTTTATCGGTCCACAGGACTTGTTTCCAACACGCATCAGGCTTACTTAGATGTTCTTTTGCCTGCATCTGACACTGAATTTTATGGTGAGGACGCAGGAGAGGTTTTCGGCTGATGACTATTCCATGAAGGCCATACTTGTGCAGGTGTATCTGAACAGTAAAACAATGTACCACAACTCCAGAGTCTGCTAAATCTTTCAGAAGGTCATTTGCAGTCAAGCGGGGTTTGAATTTGCCTTGCAAATCCTAGGAGCATCTCTCAAAAATCCTATGAGCAGCTCTCACTCAAAAATTTTTGGGGGTCTTCCAGACCTTATCTCGACGTCCACTGTTCCCGGTAACTGACATTTAGTAATTACATTTCAAACTGAGGAAAGGGCTACTTGAAAATGTTTTGGTATTTTCTTATAGCCTTCTCATGCTTTGTGGGCCTCCACCATTATAATTTTCAGAGTCCTAGGCAGATGCTTAGAAGAACCAATAGCTACTGTTTTTTGACACAAGGTTAGAGGTGGCTGGGTTTTTATCAAGCTGGGAAATTTGCATCACTTGGCCTCTTGGCCTTTCCTAACAATGATGGTGAAGTAGTCATAACCGTAACAAAGGAAATGTGTGACCTTTAATAGTGATGAGCGATTATACTCGTTGCGTGAGATTTCCCGAGCACGCTCGGGGGGTTGTCTGAGTATTTTTAAGTGCTCGGAGATTTAGTTTTCCTTGCCGCAGCTGAATGATTTACAGCTGCTAGCCAGCATAAGTACATGTGGGGGTTGCCTGGTTGCTAGTGAATCCCCACATGTAATCAAGATGCTAACAGATGTAAATCATTCAGCTGCAGCGATGAAAACAATCTCCGAGCACTAAAAAATACTCGGAGGACACCCGAGCGTGCTCGGGAAACTCGAGTAACGAGTATACTCGCTCATCACTAACCTTAAACTTTAGGCCTTTTAGAGATCATTTAATCTTTGACTTGCATAACTGTCCACAATAACAGTCATTTTAATTAGGGGAGATCAAACTTTTACATGCCACTGTACCTACGATCATCCAATCACTTGTACTATACACAGCAGTGCTACAGCACTATGTATGGGAAAAATCACTGTCTCCTATGAAAGATAGCTACAGGCTGGCATTCACAAGAGTACCATACTGACAGGCATGGTGATTTCCAACAGACCGTGGCTGTCATGGCAACTGATTAGCACCCCAAAATCACATCATGGGAGCGCCGATGGGCACAAAGAATGAAATGCCCCCCCCCCCCGTGTATTAAATGCTACTTTCAAAGATTAACAGCTGCATGTAAAAGTTTAACAGCTGGGGCAAAACTCTGCTGTTAGAGGCAGAGAATGGCTGAATAATTCAGCAATCATCTGCTGGGAAGTATGTGGAAGGGACCCGACATGATGTAATATTAAGATTTTAGTGGGGTTTATGTCTTGGTTTGCTATTACTACACAGCCCATGTTTAAATAGTGTCACAAAGTAATTTAGGGGAGTGAACAGAAATGTGAAACTTGTCAGCCCAACAGTATTAACTATTGATCAGTATAAAACAGGAGTTATGAGACCAGATGGATACAACAGGGACAATATGGTGTATGATCTCCTAACTGAGCACATTCACAATTCGTTAGAATGGACAATGAATGCTGAAGTTAAGCCCGTCTATTCGTTACAGGTACTAATAAAGATATGAGGCGCTGTTCTGACTACTCATTAACTATCTACTGGCCAGTTAAAGTTACACGCAGGAAAGTGCAGAGGCTTCAAGGATTATTGCCAAAATCTCAATATGGACCTGTCATAACAATGTACACATTTTTATTAATTTGAGCCAATGTAACTCATTTTTAAATTTACCCCTGCTTTGCACAAATTACCCCCCCAAAGGTTGCCCCTTCCAGACTGTTTAAAACTTCCAGCTGACCTTGGAATCGGTAGGCCATCGTTCCACTGCTCCTGGTTGATCATGTGCAGTGCAGTCTCTCGGCTGGCTTCCTGCTAGCATAGCCCTGGCCCTGCCTCCACCCCTGACACAGAACGTACTCTAACCTTTATCATACACTTTGCTCCTATATGGGACTATGCCTGGCCGATTTTATCTTCTGCCATCCTCATTAATATAGCTGACTGGCTGTTTTTACATTCCTGCATCACTGTTCTGCTGGTTTCTATCAGAGCACAACTCACCTGTATGTCTCCTCAATGGAGTTGTAAAAACATACCAGTGTTGAGCTATGTTAGTTGCTTGCAGCAGACATCTCAGTGATGTGAAATTGCAAATGCTGCTCTGCTGATGCAAGTGGCAGAAGATAATCCTCTTCCATTTGCATCAATAGAACAGCATTTGTATTGTCACATTACTGAGCCATCATGAGCAGGTAAAGAAGCACAGCTCAGTTTGTGTATCAGCTCTCCACTGCCCAGCTTTACACAAACCTTTGTGCAGATGTGTAGTTGACTTCTGCTATAAATCAGCTAATAATGTAAAAACAACGCAGGCAGCTATACTGATGTAGATGCAGAAGAAAGAAACTGGCATGACAGGGTTCTACCTTTATCATACACTTTGCTCCTATACGGTACTATGCCTGGCCGATTTTATCTTGTGCCATCCTCATTAGTATATAAAGAAATTGGCATGGCAGGGCTCTGTTCAGGAGCAGAGAATGTACAGAAGCAGGAAATCTAAACTAAGACTAGCCAGATGATAACTCTATGGGGGCTAATTGGAATCACACAGGTGTGTGTGTGTGTGTGTGTGTGTGTGTGTGTGTGTGTGTGTGTGTGTGTGTGTGTGTGTGTGTGTGTGTGTGTGTGTGTGTGTGTGTGCGTGCGTGGGGGGGGTTGGACATCTGAAGCACTGTGGACAAGCAAGTGCCGCTGGGAAATGTAGTTTTAGCAGATACAAATATAACTATCAATTCAGCTATGTGAAATTGGATACACAGAGGGTTAGGTAAATACTGAAATAAGACACAAAGATACAATTTTTGTCAAGCCTAATCTGTATATTAACAATACCCACTTATGATTTATAAAAATGTCATTTGTGGGAATAACCCTTTAAAGGCGGCTCATACAAGACCTACACTAACATCTTTACTATCTCAGATGGGAATAATCCTTTAATGAGCAAGCCAATTTGCTGTATTTATACATAACTTGTTCTTCCAATATAAAGTTTGCTACCAAATCTGATCTGGCACTTACAGAAATCAGAGCCAGGCAGCCATGTAAACACTGCAGTGGCTTTCAGGTCCATACATGAACAGCACCAGATACTACTACATGAGCATACTACCTGCTTGAATAAGTATTGATAGGGCAGTAATAATAAGGCTGCTAGTTAGCAAATCATCTGTACAGATACATAGGCAACTGAAATTATTAGTGTTAATAGCCTGACTCAACAAAAGTGAACAAACTGTATTGCGCACTTACAGGGGCTTCTCCAAAATTAGAATATCATCTAGAAGTTAATTTCAGTTCTTCAACATAAAAAGTGAAACTCATTATATAGAGTCATTACAAGCAGAGTGATCTATTTCAAGTGTTTATTTATGTTAATGTTGATGATTATGGCTTACAGCCAATTAAAACCCAAAAGTCATCATCTCAGTAAGTTAGAATATTTTATATCACCAGACTGAAAAATGATTTTAAAATCCAAATTGTTGGCCTACTGAAATCTATGTACAGTAAATGCACTCAATACTTGGTCGGGGCTCATTTTGCATCAATTACTGCATCAATGCGGCGTGGCATGGAGGCGATCAGCCTGTGGCACTGCTGAGGTGTTATGGAAGCCCAGGTTGCTTTGATAGCAGCATTCAGCTCGTCTGCATTGTTGGGTCTGGTGTCTCATCTTTCTCTTAACCCCATAGAGAATCTATGGGAAATTAAGGTCAGGCGAGTTTGCTGGCCAATCAAGCACAGTGATACTGTTGTTTTTAAACCAGGTATTGGTACTTCTGACAGTGTGGACAGGTGCCAAGTCCTGCTGGAGAATGAAATATCCATCTCCAAAAAGCTTGTCGGCAGAGGGAAGCATGAAGTGCACTAAAATGTCCTGGTAGACGGCTGTGCTGACTTTGGTCTTGATAAAACACAGTGGACCTACACCAGCAGATGACATGACTCCCCAAACCATCACTGATTGTGGAAACTTCACACTAGACCTCAAGCAGCTTGGATTGTGTGCGTTTCCACTCTTCCTCCAGATTCTGGGACCTTGATTTCCAAATGAAATGCAAAATTTACTTTATCTGAAAACACGTTGGCCCACTAAGAAGCAGTCCAGTTCTTTTTCTCCTTGGCTCAGGTGAGACGCTTCTGGTGTTGTCTATTGGTCATGAGCAGCTTGATACAAGGAATGACACACTTGTAGCCCATGTCCTGGATAAGTCTGTGTGTGGTGGCTCTTGAAGCAATGACTCCAGCACTAGTTCACTCCTTGTGAATCTCCCCAAAAATTTTAAATGGCTTTTTCTTAATCCTTTCAAGGGTGCATTTATCCCGGTTGCTTGTGCACCTTTTTCTACCACACTTTTTCCTTCCATCCAACCTTCCATTAATATGCTTGGTTACAACACTCTGTGAACAGTCAGCTTCTTTAGCAATGACCTTTTGTGGATTACCTTCCTTGTGGGGTGTGTCAATGACTGCCTTCTGGACATCTGTCAAGTCAGCAGTCTTCCCCATGATTGTGGAGCCTACTGAAACAGACTAAGGGACCTTTTTAAACAATTAGGAAGCCTTTGTAGGTGCGTTTTGTTAATTAATCTAATTTACTAAGATAATGAATTTTTCTGATTTCACTGACTATAAGCCATAATAATCAACATTAACAGAAATAAACACTTGAAATAGATCACTGTCTGCGCAATGACTATGTAATATAGGCGTTTCACTTTTTGTATTGAAGAACTGAAATAAATTAACTTTTTTTGATGTTATTCTAATTTTGTGAGAAGCACTTGTATTTTATTCAAGATTAAAAACTGAAGGTCTTAGGAGAGCAGCACTGAAGTGAATACTCTTTAGTCTGTTTAGTTGGATCAAATCTATAAATCACTCCCTCAAAAAGATACAACAAACAACTTGAAACAATATTATAAAATAATGGCTCACCTAATTGGTTCTTAATTCCTTGCCCTTTAGCAACATCTGCTGACACCTTCTCTTTAGAGAATGTCTGTACGGCATTATCTGGAAATTCTGACCCATCCATGTCATTCTGGCCTTCATCAGAATCCTGCCTTGTGCTGTAAATACCACCACCATCGTCATCCTCCACTTCATCATCATCATCATCGTCCCCATCATCCTCTTCATCTGTGACATCACTTTTATCATTTCGTAATAGGTTTTCAGAAAGATCATCATACGCAACCTCATGTGATAAATCTTCATCTAAATCAATATAAAAACATTTGATATTTATTTTTTTGGTTCATTAATAGAAATCCACGATTTAAAAGGGACACAAAAGAAATGAGACAAGAAATAGAAACACACTTAAGACTGTCATGGCTACTGTAAGCTACTGAAGTATAGTTTTAATGTTGTTGGGCATGCTGCAGTAATCGCTCATAGTATTGCTACTCATTAGCGTGGGGGCAAACTGCCCATGGTTACTTCGGCTAGGCAGCAACTTGTTCCAGCACCCTAATACACACTATGAAAACTGAGTATTATCAGATTCAAATTTAGGGTATATTCACAGTGAGTTTGGGCCACATGTCTGTAGCTCCATAAGGGCTTCCATTTAATGTCCTTGAAAAGATAGTTGGGCGGAACCCTCGATAGGGCCATTCACTTAAGATAGCCTGAGTCACATTGTGCTCTGTCTGGCTCCATTTTGGCAGTGACCATCTTTTAAAGCAGGCACAATAGGGGTTGACCATCGTGCCCCACTGAGCCACGGACGAGTGGCCCAAACGCATTATGAACCTGGAGTTACCTAAATGAGCGTCAGGTTTGAATGAATCACTCCCATTGTTGCACCGTCCAAGCTCAGGAGGAGATATAAGGAATACCTCCATATGAATAAAAATGTTGCATTTTTGTCAAGGTAATTTAGAATAGAAAAGAATGGCGGACGATGCATCGACAGGATTTTGTAGGGTAGGAATGATAGGTATCCCTATTTTTATGAGGCTCACAATCCAGTTATTTTACTGTATGCACAGCAAAAAGATGGAGGAACTTTCAGAAACTTTAACCAACTGCTGATCCCTATAAAAACTCCATGCAGAGGTTTCCCTGGTATGATAAGGACCCAGAAGAGCATATAAAATAAGAAGAGCAGAACGAGAAATTGTACAAAGCTGGTTATACTACTGTTGCAATCCACATATATGAAGAGGGTGTATTACGCCCTTATGCTACACTGAATTTGTATAACCCTTTATCAAAGGGTTTGTAACAGGCAAGGATCAGCATTACAGCCCAGGGAACTCAAACAAAAATGGATATATGCAATGGATACATATTGGATGTCATTGATGGCAGCAGGTTTACTGCAAACAACACAAATTCTGTATAGGAAATTCAATGTACACAATAACAGGGTGTAATATTTTAGATTAGAACATTTTCAAAATTGTAGCGACGTAGACAGTTTACGATGGACGTGTTGAGGATGATATAACACCTCTATATACAGCACATAACACAGGGTCCACCACTGGTGCTCATCACAGCTCATCTCCTCCCGTCACTACCTGTAATCTTGGCACAGATCAGAGCATGCAGAGAAACATCTCCTAGAGAAGTCAGATCATGCTTACTGAGGGTTTGTGGGACGAATTGGAGCTTTGAATGACAAAGTTCATTGTGAAATTTTGTACTGAAAAAATGGGAACAAAATTCCAAGTGGAGTGAAATCGTGAACAAAAAAATACAGCCAATATTTGTTTGTGGAGGTGGGGGTGTAAGCATTAATTATGCTAGAAAAAAAAAGACCTGGCAACATGATTCTATGGGTGAGTAAAATTATCGAAAAACCAAACTTAGGCTATGAGCACACGTTCAGGATTTCTTGCAGAAATTTCCAAAGCAAAACCGGACATTTTCTGCAAGAAATCCACATGCGGTTTTTTTTTTTCGTTTTCCGGAGCTTTCCCAATGCATTAAATAGCGGGAAAAACGCAAAAATCCGCAAAATTTTTAAACATGCTGCGTTTACCGCATGTGCACAAAAACTGCGGAATGCATTCTAAATGATGGGATGCATAATGTATGCGTTTATGGGTTTTTATAGCAAAAAAACGCGAACAAAACGCAACGTGTGCACACAGTCTAAAGGCCCCGTCTCACACAGCGACGCTGCAGCGATACAGACAACGATGCTGATCGCTGCAGCGTCGCTGTTTTGTCGCTGTGTGGTCGCTGGGGAGCTGTCACACAGACAGCTCTCTCCAGCGACCAACAATCAGGGGAACGACTTCGGCATCGTTGAAACTGTCTTCAACGATGCCGAAGTCCCCCTGCAGCACCCGGGTAACCAGGGTAAACATCGGGTTACTAAGCACAGGGCCGCGCTTAGTAACCCGATGTTTACCCTGGTTACCAAAAAAAACAAACACTACATACTCGCCTTTCGGTGTCCGTCAGGTCCCTCGCAGTCTGCTTCCTGCTCTGACTGAGTGCCGCCGTACAGTGAGAGCAGAGAGCAGAGCGCAGCGGTGACGTCACTGCTGTGCTCTCACTTTACGGCGGCAGTCAGAGCAGGAAGCAGACGCCAAGGGACCTGACGGACATCAGATGGTGAGTATGTAGTGTTTGTTTTTTTTTACATTTATGCTGGTAACCAGGGTAAACATCGGGTTACTAAGCGCGGCCCTGCGCTTAGTAACCCGATGTTTACCCTGGTTACCAGTGAAGACATCGCTGGATCGGTGTCACACACACCGATTCAGCGATGTCAGCGGGACCTCAACGACCAAAAAAAGGTCCAGGCCATTCCGACACGACCAGCGATCTCGCAGCAGGGGCCTGATCGCTGGTACGTGTCACACATAGCGAGATCGCTACTGAGGTCGCTGTTGCGTCACAAAACTTGTGACTCAGCAGCGATCTCGCTAGCGATCTCGCTATGTGAGACGGGGCCTTAAAGGTTTTTTTTTCTTATGATTAAAGGGAACTTGTCACCTCAGGGAATACCATTTACCTACAGATAAACTCAAAACAGAGACAAAATAAACATATACCCTGCTGCAAGTAAATAAGTAAATGCAATAGTACAAATAAACAACATTGGGTCCTTAGTAAACAAAGTTTCAGATTTAAAAACAAAACAAAACGTAAAAGTCACTCGACCAATGTCAAGGTGTACCCAAATTCAGGATGGTCCTAACCTTTAGCATTAAAACCTTACCATGTGTCACAGTGACGTCCTGTGTGATTAAGGGCTGAGCAGGAACAGATCCTGAACATGGACACACAGCAAATGGGAAGCTATTTAAATGTAATGTTACCTGCAGATATAGGGTTAATCTCTAAGGAAATAGCGTTACAATGCTGCCAAGCCCACTTACTTATAGCACAGCTACCGGAAGAAAATAAACGTATTTCCTCCTGGAAGCCACCAGCTTTTAGTCAGGGAGGATGCTGCAGGCTGCAAGTACAGTCACTGCTCAAACCTAGTGCTCACAGTGTATAGAGTGGAGTTGTAAGCAAAAAAATTGTGTTTGCGTTGTAATTTTTATTTTTTTTTTCCAGCAGTGCTCAGAGCTGGCAGCAACCAGCAAGCCCCAGCTACACCCATCTGCTGTTTCTAGAAGCCTGGGCAGAAGTGGACATCTTGAGAAAAAAAAACAACATACCTTTTGCCAAGAGACACATAGGCACAATACAGGAAATGGGGAGCAGAAAATTGGCAGCAGTTGCTCAGGACTGAGGAGTCAAAATGTGAAATATTTGGCTGTAGCAGAAGTCCATTTATTTGCAAAAGGGTTGAAGAATAATACAATAATGAGGGTCAGCAAAAAACAATAAAGCATAGTGGAGGTTCCTTGGAAATTTGGAACTGCATTTTGGCAAATAGAGTTGGGGATTTGCACAGGATTCCAGGTTCAGTGTCCTGAATGCTGAGATTTACCAGCAGATATTTATCCATCATGGAACATCATTAAAGAGGTGTTGGATTGGCTCCAAATTTATTTTGGAGCAGGACATGACCCCATACATACAGCCAATGTCACTAAGCACTGTAGGATCGCACCTGTGCTTGCTGGGCACTCCAGAACTGACAACTCAACGTAAGACTGAGAGAAAGAACAAGGCGCTCAAAGATATAGACTAAAAACTTGCGACCATTATCTCTTTCAGTCAGTCACAAGCTGTGCTGGCAAGATGGTGGTGTGGGACCGTAGCAGCACAGAGGAGAGCTGAAGACGAGGCTGGTAAGTAACCTACCACTCCAGCGCTGAAGAAAAAAAAAATGGAGCGCTGCTTCAAGAATTATCTTCAGTGTAAGGGCTCATACAGGTTAATTATTATGATGTACGAGAAAAACTAACAGTTTCACCAGTGATTTTTATCAGAGCGATAGATTTTCATTAGTTTTTTTCACTGATGAGAAAATAAAAGTTTCTTTACAGTCTCCTACCTATCAGTCAGTGAAACACAGACAAAACATGGATGGTATCCAAATGCTGTCAGATTTTTTCCACTGACCCACAGACTTTCATTGTCGATTTTAAACCGACACTTGGATCAATATCGAAAATGTCTCTGTGATTTTGCTCAGAATACTCTGAGGAAAAAAATCTGACATGTCACCAGTCCCATAGGGTATCCTAAATACGAATTCTATCTGTGAAAAGTATAGCACTTGTACATGAATACCGTATATACTCGAGTATAAGCCGACCCCCCTAATTTTGCCACAAAAAACTGGGAAAACTTATTGACTCGAGTATAAGCCTAGGGTAGGAAATGCAGCAGCTACCGGTGAATTTCAAAAATAAAAATAGATGCTCCATACCGTTCATTATTGCCCCATAGATGCTCCATATAAAGCTGTGCCACATATAATGCTCCATACCGTTGATTATTGCCCCATAGATGCTCCATATAAAGCTGTGCCATATATAATGCTCTGCACCGTTCATTATGGCCCCATAGATGCTCCATATAAAGCTGTGACATATATAATGCTTTGCACCGTTCATTGTGGCCCCATAGATGCTCCATATAAAGCTGTGCCATATATAATGCTCTACACCGTTCATTATGGCCCCATAAATGCTCCATATAAAGCTGTGCCATATATAATGCTCTGCACCGTTCATTATGGCCCCATAGATGCTCCATAGAAAGCTGTGCCATATACAATGCTCTGCACCATTCATTATGGCCCCATAGATGCTGCATAGAAAGCTGTGCCATATATAATGCTCTGCACCGTTCATTATGGCCCCATAGATGCTCCATAGAAAGCTGTGCCATATACAATGCTCTGCACCATTCATTATGGCCCCATAGATGCTCCATATAAAGCTGTGCCATATATAATGCTCTGCACCGTTCATTATGGCCCCATAGATGCTCCATAGAAAGCTGTGCCATATATAATGCTCTGCACCATTCATTATGGCCCCATAGATGCTCCATAGAAAGCTGTGCCATATATAATGCTCTGCACAGTTCATTATGGCCCCATAGATGCTCCATAGAAAGCTGTGCCATATACAATGCTCTGCACCATTCATTATGGCCCCATAGATGCTGCATAGAAAGCTGTGCCATATATAATGCTCTGCACCGTTGATTATTGCCCCATAGATACTCCATATAAATCTGTGCAATATATAATGCTGCTGCTGCTGCAATAAAAAAAAAAAAAATCACATACTCACCTCTCTTCGCTCAGGACGCCGGCGCTTTCAATATTTACCTGCTCCTCGTGCAACTCCGTCTCCAGCACTGACGCTCAGCAGAGGGGGCGCACTGACTACGTCACCGCGCCCTGTGCGTCACAGCCAGAGGACGCTGATGACTGAGCCGCACCGGAACGAGGAGAGGTAAATATCGCGCAGCGCTCCCCTCCCCGTATACTTACCTGCTCCTGGCGCGGCACCTGCTTCTTCCACCGCTGCATCTTCTTCCTGTATTGAGCGGTCACCGTTACCGCTCATTGCAGTCATGAATATGCGGCTCCACCTCTATGGGAGGTGGAGCCGCATATTCATCACTGTAATGAGCGGTACCATGTGACCGCTCAGTACAGGAAGAAGATGCAGCGCTGGAAGAAGCAGGGACTGCAGGGACCGCGCCGGGAGTAGGTGAGTATAACTAGACAGTAGACAGTGCCCGCTCCCCCTCCCCTGCCGACCCCCGGGTATGACTCGAGTATAAGCCGAGAGGGGGACTTTCAGCCCAAAAAAATGGGCTGAAAATCTCGGCTTATACTCGAGTATATACGGTAACTAACGAGTGGATGAGCCTTAAAGCAGAACAAGGAGCCCTGGGGATGATGATGTGACCACCACATCATGTCGGCTGGGCCTACACCCACACATCTGTGGTTAGTTCTCCAATATGTTTGGCACAACCTGCCAGACAAGTTCCTTCCTAAAACGTGTACAAGCCTACCTAGAAGAACTCATGTTTTCATGCCGTTTTGAAGGCAAAGGCTGGTCACACCAAATATTGGTTGCCTGTACATTGATAAAAATAAACTATTAACACTTCTATTTTTGAAACCAAATAAAGTTTAAGGAGAACCAGTCATCTCGTTTTTAGCTTTTAAACTTGTCCCAGTGTGCTGTTAGTAAGGAATGCTAATCAGTAACATGTTTCTGTCACAGAAAAGCGCTAAGTATTAGGTTTAAAAACCTCACAGACCTTTCAGTCATAGGGTTGGTGACTATCTTTTCAGTCACGGATAATTCAGTGTACTTTTGAAATTAGGCACGCCCACAGCATTGAATTGACCGCCATGACTGGCAACTACGTATAAAATCCCGCGTACGCACTGCCTATCCGCTCCTCTGGCATGCGCACTGACTCTGGGTGTACAGCCTCATGTCAGATGCACGCAGGTGATGGGGCTGCTCTGAGGCAGTGGCTACAAGACATGTGAGCGTGCATGCTATGCTCGCCATCCACTCTGCACTCCGGCGAGAAGTGGATGGGCAGTGCGCACGCCCGGGATTCGATACGCGATTGCTGTGACGACTTCAGAACAGTAATGGCAATCAAATGCAATGCTGTAGGCCTGCAGAATTTATAAAGTAGTTCATTTTAAAACCTAATACTTGGAGTTTTCCTGTGCCAAAAACATGTTGGTGATGCACATTGCTTCACAAACAGCAGACTGGGACCAGTATAATAGCCAAAGACGAGGTGACAGGTCCCCTTTCATCGAGGCGATACAAAGGATGAGATACATTACAAACACAGCAAATTAAAAAGCTCTGATGCCCAATAAATGATTATTAGGAACAAATGAGTGTAATCTAGGAGTGGGAAACAGAGCACAGTAGGGCGATACCCTATGGAGGGGGAGTAGCAGAGGGCTGGTTACACTCACCTGATGGAGTTGTGACAGGCACAACTCCTATGTAGGCAGGAAGAAAAATAGCTGCTGCTGCCCCATGGCTGGGGAATCAATCCTCCAGGAGATATTGGACCCGGTTGGATGAACACGTAGGTGGGCTGCGCTGCTGGAGTGAATCAATTCTTTTGAAATTATGATGAGGGAAAGGCTTTTTATTCACAACACGTTTCAATGCTGTACCGGCGTCTTTTTCAAGTGAAAAAAGCAATTTTTTTTTCACTTGAAAAAGACACCAGTATGGCGTTGAAATGCATTGTAAAGAAAAAAAACCTTTTCCTCATGATCATTTCAAAAGAATGGATTCACTCCAGCAGCGCAGCCCACCTATGTGTTCATCCAACTGGGTCCAGGAACAAATGTGAGCAGATTCAACACATAGTAGTCAGTATAAAGGTAAGATAGAACAGATACAGAGAACGTGATGGGAATATCAGAAAACCCCTCAGTGGGTTCTGCCCACAAACGGATAAATATAACTAAGCAAAACCATAGTCAATGCTGCTCGTCTATTTCCGTTTGGTGAGATAGGTTGATTTGTGGAAAAAGAGCAGTTTCAAAGACCGAAGACCACATAGAAGAAATTGTGGCCCCAGAAGCCCTCCTCTACCTCTGCCCCCTGGTCAGCCCTGACTCCACACCCGATGGACCCTACCATCGATTAGCCAATCAGTAGGGAATTAACCCCTTCGTGACCTGAGGTATTTTCGTTTTTTGCTCCCCTCCTTCCCAGAGCCATAACTGTTTTATTTTTCCGTCAATATAGTCATGTGAGGGCTTGTTTTTGCGGGACAAGTTGAACTTTTGAGCGACACTATTGGTTTTAACATATCGTGTACTGGAAAATTAAAAAAAATTCCAAGTGCAGCGAATTGCAAAAAGACTGCAATTCCACAGTTGTTTTGGGTGTTTTTATTTACTGTAATCTGTTCACTAAATGCTAAAACTGACCTGCCATTATGATTCTCCAGATTATTACAAGTTCATAGACACCAAACATGTCTAGGTTCTTTTTTATTTAGTGGTGAAAAAAAAAAAAAAAAAAAACCTCTGGTTAAAAATAATGGCACCACTTTCCCAGACCTGTAGCGTCTCCATTTTTCGGGATCTCGGGTCAGTGAGGGATAATTTTTTGCACGCCAAACTGACATTTTTATTGATACCATTTTGGTGTAGATACGATCTTATGATCGCCCGTTATTGCAAGGTAGCGTTGACCAAAAAAACGCAATTCTATCCTCACCTACTGTATTCTCACCCATCCCTTGTAGATTGTGAGCCTTCGCGGGCAGGGTCCTCTCTCCTCCTGTACCAGTTATGACTTGTATTGTTTAAGATTATTGTACCTGTTTTTATTATGTATACCCCTCCTCACTTGTAAAGCGCCATGGAATAAATGGCGCTATAACAATAAATAATAATAATAATAATAATTCTGACGTTTTTAATTTTTTTCTCCTTACACCATTTAGCAATCAGGTTAATTTTTTTTTATATTGATAGATCAGGCTGTTCTGAATGCAGAGATACCAAATAGGTGTATATTTGATATTTTTTATTGTTTTATTTGAATGAGGCAAAAAGGGGGGTGATTTGAATGTTTATATTTTTAAAAAACCTTTTTGTTCCTTTTTTTTTTTTTTACTTTTTGCTTGCTTCAATAGCCTCCATGGAAGACTAGAAGCTGCAGTTGTCCGATTTCCTCTTATATCAGATCGCCTGTATGTAGCAGAAATGCTCACTTACTAGGAGCGACGACCACCGGGCAGCGCTCATAGCAATCGGGGTATGACAACCATAGAGGTCTGCTGGAGACCTCGGGTTGTCATGCCAACCCATCAGTGACCCACGATCACGTGAAGGGGTCACCGATGGGCGGGATTTCCGGTGCACTTCCGATAAGCGTGAGTTAAATGCCGCTGTCAGAGATTGACAGTGGCATTTAATGGGTTAAGAGCTGTGGGTGGATCGTGATTCCACCCGCAGCTGTTCAAAACAGCTGACATGTTCCAGGAAACATGTGGGCTCACCGCTGGAGTCTACATCAAAGGGAGGGTGTCAGACATCAGCATACTATTATGCCCAACGTTGGAGAAGGGTTAATCCACCTAACCCAAATTTTGGGGATTTTCCAGGGCAACTTCAGCGGAATCTTGCTTTGCAGGAATCTTTCCATACCTGCCTCAAACTTTTGCACAGTACAGTTTGAGCTAATGAAGAGAATAGCATCCTGAACAGGCACAAACCTCACATTCAACCTATACTGCACTCCTACAGCAGAAAAATCTGAGGCACGAAATGGGTTGCAAATTGCTTATCATAGAGTCTGAAAATGAATAAAGGAATTAAGATTGTACACTGAAGCTAGTGCAGTTTTACAATCTAAAGGTAACCGCTAATTACAGCCAACCTGTCACCAGGTTTAGCCGATACGAGTTACGGCCACTGCCTTTCAGGGCTTATATACAGCATTCTATAATGCTGTAGATAAGCCCCAATTGTCTGCCCTGTTGAGGCAAAGTACTGCAGTGTGCAGGAGCCTGGCCTCTCTGACCCTCCCAGCGCCTGCACACTGCAGTACTTTGCTCTGCCCTCAACAGGGCAGATAAGTACACCTGCACAGAAGCGTGATGCCGGGGGGCCTGTGAAGCATGCAGGAGGGCGGCATAGCAAGAAGATGGGAGGCACCGGACCAGGACCTGCGACGCCCATCAGACCGGACTGCCCCCCCCAGTTGAGTATAATAAAACTTATTTTCTTCTCTTGCAGGTCGGATTGGGGGCTTATCTATAGCATTATAGAATGCTGTAGATAAGCCCTGAAAGGCGATGGCCTTTTCTCGTATCGACCAAACCTGGTGACAGGTTCGCTTTAAATAACTATTTCTTTTTCATGTCAAAGGTTGTCCATACTATTTAACTACTACCACTTTGCGACCGCCTACGGTAGATAAACGTCGGCGACTGCATAGCTTTGTGCAGCACTGACATTTGTCTACGGTCGGCGGTTTTGTTCTGGTCGGGAATCCACGTAACTTCAAAACGTGGGCATTCTGATGCAGAACGCTGACTGTGACCCCTGATCTCATCGAGATTCGATTGGCTCAGATCCTGATGATGTCAGCATTTAGCCAGCCAATGAGAGCAATCACTGGGAAAGTTTGTTGTATTAGCAAACTTTCCTGAGCAATTTGCGTCATAAAACGCTGTTTCTCCTCTGATCTTCTGTCGGCGAGAGACCCGAGGAGAAAAGCCGGATTACTCACCGGTAATGCTCTTTTAGTGAGTCCACGACAGCACCCTACTGGAGAGAGGGATCCGCCCCGCAGGAACAGGAAACCTATTGAGAAATAAATGGGGGCGGTCCGCCTCTCCTCCTCAGTTTTGATTTCAGAGTACCCGGAGGACCGCCAGTATTAGGCAAATATCATTTATTTCATTGTTTAAACTTATTTGCTTATGGTTAAAAGGATTTTACTCAAATAATATGTATTATATTAATCTAGGGAGGGATGTAAGAGGGTGCTGTCGTGGACTCACTAAAAGAGCATTACCGGTGAGTAATCCGGCTTTTTACTCTTCGCCACGACAGCACCCTACTGGAGATCTTTCAGAGACCATCACCTAGGGAGGGGACCACCGTGCTGAGGACAGTCCTGCCAAAGTCTAGGTCAGAAGTTGACGATAGGTCTAGCCTATAGTGGTTATAAAATGTAGAAGGGTTTGACCACGTTGCCGCCTTACATATAGTTTCAATCGGGACGTCTCCCCTCTCTGCCCAGGAGGATGCCATCGCTCTGGTAGAGTGTGCCGTTATGCCTTCCGGAGGGTTTTCTTTCCTCGCGGAGTAAGCCAGTCTGATAGCCTCTCTGATCCACCGGGATAAGGTGCTTTTTGTTACTCCATGACCCTTCTTGACGCCCTGGAAGGAAATAAACAGAGCCCTACTCTGTCGCCAGCTGCTGGTCTTTTCAATGTATTTTAACACTACTCTTTTAACGTCTAGAGTGTGATATTTTTGTTCTTCAGGAGTGGATGGATTACTGAAGAAAGTGGGCAAGATTATTTCTTGTGACCTGTGGAATTTTTTTGCTACTTTGGGCAGGTAGGAAGGGTCTGGTTTAAGAATTAGCTTATCCTGAAAGGTTAACAAAAAAGGTGGATCTATAGAGAGTGCTTGGATGTCACTGATTCTCCTAGCTGAAGTCAGTGCTACCAAGAGGGCCGTTTTTAGTGATAGACATTTAATTGGTATTGAGTCTATTGGCTCGAATGGAGAGTCTGTTAGGGCTTGTAAGACTAAATTTAAATCCCAGGGTGGAATTCTAGGTATGTTAACTGGATTCATTCTTTCGCAGGCCGTAATAAATCTGGATACCCATCTATCCCGCGCGATGTTATGGCCATAGAGGGCTCCTAGCGCTGAAACATGAACCTTTAAGGTGTTTACAGTTAGACCTAGTTCTCTCCCTTTTTGAAGAAACTCCAGGATAGAATGTATCGGAATTTCTGATGTGTCGGTAGATGTATGGAATTGAAAAAATTTTCTCCATACTCTTGTATAGATTTTTGTGGTGGAGGGTTTTCTACTATGGAGAAGCGTATCAATTAAACCCCCCGAGAATCCTCTCGATCTTAACATCTGCCTCTCAAGTTCCAGGCCGTCAGGTGTAGATTGTCCACCTGAGGGTGGAAAAACGGACCCTGGAAGAGAAGGTTGGGCGTTGAGGGGAGGACCCAAGGATCTGAGACCGACATGGTCTGTAACCATGAGAACCATGGTCTCTTGGGCCAGAATGGAGCTATCAGTACAACTCTCGCCCCTTCTTCCCTGATTTTGCGTATAACTTGAGGAAGCAATATGATCGGAGGAAACGCGTACGCCAGACTGAACTGCCAAGGGGCTTGGAGAGCGTCCAGAATGTCTGGATGATCCGCTGGAGATAGAGAAGCAAATCTCCGGACTTTTCTGTTTTTCCTTGTGGCGAAGAGATCTATCTGAGGACGGCCCCAAAGAGATATTATGTCCAGAAATATCTGCTGGTTTAGACACCACTCTCCTTGTCTCAGGGTGTGTCTGCTTAAGAAGTCCGCCTGCTGATTGCTTGCTCCCCTTATGTGCAATGCAGTAAGGGATGTTAGGTGACTTTCTGCTAGATTTAAGATTTCCGTAGCAGAAGACATCAGAGTCTCTGATCGCGTACCTCCTTGCCGATTTAGATACGCCACCGTGGTGGTGTTGTCGGACAGGACTCTGACGTCTTTCCCCCGAATCTGTGGGAGGAAATGGTATAAGGCGTATTTTACAGCATTCAGTTCTTTAAAGTTAGAGGAGCTGCAATTTTCTTCCCTGCTCCATAAACCCTGGCAATAATCGTTCCCCATATGAGCGCCCCATCCATGAGGACTGGCGTCAGTGGTTATGGTGTGAGATGGCGTTATTACCCATGGAACCCCACTCAACAAATGGTTTGAGTCTAGCCACCACTCTAAGGAAGTTAAAACCTCCTGAGATAAGGTTATTTTTGTATTTAGGTGACCAAATAACCGTCTATCCTCTTGTAAAATTTGATGTTGTAGGACTCGAGTGTGGTGTTGAGCCCATCTCACTGCTGGTATACAAGAGATAAGAGACCCTAGTAACGACATAGCTTGTCTTAGGGATATACGAGGATTAGTTATTGCGGCTAGGACTTTGTGTCTGATCAGTAGGATTTTTACCTGCGGCAGGAGACACTTTTGAGATATGGAGTCTAACTGGAACCCCAAAAACGCCTGACGGGAAAGCGGAGTGAGTCTGGATTTGTCGGTATTGATTATCCAGCCCAGGTCCTGTAGAGAGGAAATTGCGTGAGCCAAACGATCGGCACATTGAGTAACTGAATTTCCTATTACCAAAAAGTCATCCAGATAGGGCACAATCAAAGTTTCCTTCTGGCGTAGGTATGCCATCACCTCTAGCATTATCTTGGTGAAGATCCTCGGCGCTGTTGAGAGGCCGAAGGGTAAGGCCGCATACTGGAAGTGACGAACCTCGTTGTTGATTTTTACCGCCACTCTGAGGAATTTTTGGTATCTGTTATGAATGGGGAGATGATAGTAAGCATCCTTTAGATCAATGCCCCCCATCATACAGTTTGGGAAGAGGAGTTTTATGGTGGACCTAATGGACTCCATTTTAAATGTATAATTTTCAATGAATGAATTGAGTTTTTTAAGGTTTATGATGGTTCTGAAAGAACCGTCGGGCTTAGAGATTAAGAATAGGGGAGAATAGAATCCCCTACCCTCCTGTCCCACTGGCACTTGGACTAGGACCCGTTTTGATATTAGGGTTTGAATTTCAAGCTCTAAAGCCTGTTGCTGTATAGGCGAGCTGAGAGTTGTTATAATATAAGACTCGTGGGGTACACGAGAGAATTTTAATTTAATTCCATCTCGGACGATATTTAAAACCCACGAGCTAGATGTTATCTTCTCCCATTGGGTGGTGAAAAATTTAAGTCTGCCCCCAACTGGTATGTCCTCAGTATTTGTCTTTTGGGGGGTTGGGTCTTCTAAACATGGTACCTCTCTGCTTGTCGTCTTTAGGGGTCCATGTTGTAGACCTATCCGTTTGCCTCCTTTTGCCAAACGGCCTCCTTTTAAAGGCTCTCCTGTAAAACGGAATAGAGGTTTCAGGAAAAGCTTTCTTCCTGTCCTTTGCCTTTTTGAGTATCTCATCTAAGGTTTTACCAAAGAGGTACTCACCCTCACATGGGATTGCGCATATTTTAGACTTAGATTGCGCGTCCCCTTTCCAACTCTTCATCCATAGGGCTCTTCTTGCGTTATTTACAAGGCCCGCAGATCTTGCTGCTAAACGGAGTGAGTCGGCGGAGGCGTCTGCCAGAAAGGCCGCTGCTCCTCGTATTAAAGGGATGGCTGCTCTTAGTTTTTCCCTCGAGCTTTTCTTTTCAATTTGCTGGTCTAACTGATCAATCCAGATGATCATTGACCGGGCCGCGCAAGTGCTGGCTACTGCAGGTTTGAATATCCCTGTAGCCGCTTCCCAGGAACGTTTAAGGGATGATTCAGCCTTACGATCCAAAGGATCGACCAATAGTCCCGCATCCTCCACAGGTAGAGTGGATTGTTTGGAGGTAGAGGCTACAGCTGCGTCGACCTTAGGGACTTTGGTCCAAGTAAGAAGCTCCTCGTCACTAAACGGATATTTGCGTTTTGAGGCTGAGGGTAGAAAGCCTCTCTGATCTTGCTTCTCCCACTCTCTTTTAATCAATGTTTTCACTGCTGGAATAACCGGAAAACATCTCCTCTTTCTGTCTGCCAAACCCGCGAACATTATTTCTTGCGCGGTTTGCGCACCCTTAGACTCCTCACACCCCATGGTATTTCGAATAGATTTTACCAAGTTGTCCACACTGTCCAAGGGGAAACATGAGCGTCCCTCAATCTCTGATGAGGATGATGACGCTGGACATGATGATAGGGAGGCATCTGACAGTATCGGTTGGTCACTGTCGGAGTCTGACACAAGTGTTGGCGTTTTAGATTTAGAACTACGCGGTTTTTCCTGGGTCATATTTTTTAGTTCTTCTCTAATAATGGCCCGTAGGTCCGTAATGGACACTGCTGCTCCCTGTGTTTCTTTTAAACAGTCCTCACAAAGTTTTTTGGGGTATGAGTCAGGGAGGGGCTGGTTACACAAGGCACATTCCCTGTGCTTCGTTTTTTGTCGTTTTTTGCTCTAAGCGTGTAAGTAGAGAGAGAAAGGGAAAAGAGAGAGATAGGGAGACAGCGTTAGCTTAATAGGTAGAGTTCACAACTCACCCAGTGAAGCAAATAATACCGGATCAGAAGGCCGAGATCCTGTTCTGGAACCGTCGCTTTTACGAGCGGTGTCCGAGGATCCTCTGGCGTGATCTTTGGCGGGGGGTACTGGAACTCCGGTTGTAGGGTCCATGGCACCTGGGGATGACATCTCTGCATCGCCGATTCAGCGTTAGTGAGCGCTTTAAATAGAGCGCCAAAACGTTTTTTTTTTTTTTTTTCTCGCGCATGCGCAGATCAGTGCCGGCTCCCCCGCCCTGGATCCGGCCTAGGCGCCCCGGAAGTCCAAGAACCACTTCCGGGGTAGCCTGTATGTGCGGCGGTCGGCGCACGCGCGGCCCGGGATTCCACGCCGGCCGCTGGAAGGTCACCTTACCCGGCTCCTGCTGCCGTACCGCACGCTGGGAAGGACGCCGGTCGGCCTTTCCCGGACCCGGCCGTCTGCCCGCTCCATCAGACGAGGGGGGAGCCGTCTAACGGAACTCCCCCGACGCTGCTTCTGAGCCGCAGCCCCTGCCGTTCTCACGGATACTGCGCAGGCGGCATGCAAGCCCAGGTATGTCTTCTCAGTAAGAGTCCTGTCGTTCCCGCAGGAACAGGAAACCTAAACTGAGGAGGAGAGGCGGACCGCCCCCATTTATTTCTCAATAGGTTTCCTGTTCCTGCGGGGCGGATCCCTCTCTCCAGTAGGGTGCTGTCGTGGCGAAGAGTAAAACAGTGTGACAAGTGCTACTGGCAATGGCTTAGTGTTAGGTAGGGTATGTTCCCACGTCAGTAAACGCTGCGGGTTGCAGGCTGCGTACATCCGCAGCGTCCAACCCGCAGCGGCCAGATGTTACAGCATAGTGGAGGGGATTTCAAGAAATTCCATCTCCACTATGTGTGCACCGCACCCGCTTCCCTTCAGAGACCGCAGCATGTCTATTTATCTTGCGGAGACCCTCAGTCTCCGCAAAATAAATATCACCAGTCCAATGTATTGGGCGCATTGATTCCGCACGGTTCAATGAACACATGTGGATTCACCTGCGTTCAAAAGCCGGCAGGGCTTTGGACGGAGCGGACGTGCTGCATCCAAAATGCTGCCGATTACTGACCGTGGGAACATACCCTTAGGCTTGATCGCAATTGTTTTACCAATACTTTATTAGTAGTCACGTTAATTTGTTATTCATATAGAATAGTTCATTATATAGTATACTATATATACACTATATACAAAATTCGATAGAAACGTACTTTGCACTAAAATATAAAGAATGTAAAATTGCTAAATTTGAGGCTAAAGTTACATTTTTGTGGGAAATAATAAAACTTTCATTATTTCCTTGCACATTGCTTTAGTTCCTGTGAAGCACTTAATAGGTTAATATACTTCTTGAATGTGGTTTTGAGCACCTTGAGGGGTGCAGTTTTTCAAATGATGTCACTTTTGTTTTTTGTTTTTCTGTCATAGTCACTTCAAATGTGATGTGGTCCCTAAAAAATGGTATTGTAAATTTTGATGGAAGTAATTGCTGGTCAACTTCCAACCCTTCTAACTTCCTAACAAAGAAATATGTTTCAAAAAGTGTGCTGATGTAAAGTAGACATGTGTGACATAACTCTACAGTTTAAGGGCATAAAAATTAAAAGTTTGAACATTGCCAAATTTTTTATATTTTCACAAATAAATGCAAGTCATATTGACGAAATGTTACCACTATCACAAAGTACAATATGTCATGAAAAAACATTCTCAGAATCAGTGGGATCCGTTGAAGCGTTCCAGAGTAATTACCTCATAAAGTGACTCTGGTCAGAATTGTAAAAATTGGCCTGGTCAGGACGGTGAAAACAGGCTCTGGCGAGAAAGGGCTATAATCTATTTTGCCTTTGGGAAACCTAAACAATAGATAATTTTAGAGTTCCATGCAAACGCATGTCATAGGAGTACAGTACCAGAATGTTGATATTTTTAACCTCCACGCCTGTTTTTTCACCTTCCTGATGAGGCAAACGTTTACCTGTGTGACTTTATGTGGTAATAACTTTGGAACGCTTCAATGTTTTTTTCATGGCAAATTGTACTTCATATTAGTGGTAAATTTAGGTTGTATTTTTTAAGTTTGTGAAAATATTGGAATTTTGATGAAAATTTTGCAATTTTCAAAGTTTTTATGCCCTTAAACCAGAGATACAGTACAGACCAAAAGTTTGGACACACCTTCTCATTTAAAGATTTTTTTGTATTTTCATGACTATGAAAATTGTACATTCACACTGAAGGCATCAAAACTATGAATTAACACATGTGGAATTATATACTTAACAAAAAAGTGTGAAACAACTGAAATTATGTCTTATATTCTAGGTTCTTCAAAGTAGCCAGCTTTTGCTATGATGACTGCTTTGCACAATCTTGGCATTCTCTTGATGTGCTTCAAGAGGTAGTCACCGGGAATGGTCTTCCGACAATCTTGAAGGAGTTCCCAGAGATGCTTAGCACTTGTTGGCACTTTTGCCTTCACTCTGCGGTCCAGCTCACCCCAAACCATCTCAATTGGGTTCAGGTCTGGTGATTGTGGTGGCTAGGTCATCTGGTGTAGCACCCCATCACTCTCCTTCTTGGTCAAATAGCCCTTACACAGCCTGGAGGTGTGTTTGGGGTCATTGTCCTGTTGAAAAATAAATGATGATCCAACAAAACGCAAACCGGATGGAATAGCATGCCGCTGCAAGATGCTGTGGTAGCCATGCTGGTTTAGTATGCCTTCAATTTTGAATAACTCCCCAACAGTGTCACCAGCAAAGCACCCCCACACCATCACACCTCCTCCTCCATGCTTTACTGTGAGAACCAGGCATGTAGAGTCCATCCGTTCACCTTTTCTGTGTCGCACAAAGACACGGTGGTTGGAACCAAAGATCTCACATTTGGACTCATCAGATCAAAGCACAGATTTCCACTGGTCTAATGTCCATTCCCTGTGTTCTATAGCCCAAACAAGTCTCTTCTGCTTGTTGCCTGTCCTTAGCAGTGGTTTCCTAGCAGCTATTTTACCATGAAGGCCTGCTGCACAAAGTCTCCTCTTAACATTTGTTGTATTGATGTGTCTGCTGCTAGAACTCTGTGTGGCATTGACCTGGTCTCTAATCTGAGACGCTGTTAACCTGCGATTTCTGAGGCTGGTGACTCGGATAAACTTATCCTCAGAAGCAGAGGTGACTCTTGGTCTTCCTTTCCTGGGGCGGTCCTCATGTGAGCCAGTTTCTTTGTAGCGCTTGATGGTTTTTGCCACTGCACTTGGGGACACTTTCAAAGTTTTCCCAATTTTTCGGACTGACTGACCTTCATTTCTTAAAGTAATGATGGCTACTCGTTTTTCTTTACTTAGAATTTGTATTATGGCAAGAAAAAAGCAGCTAACAGTGTATTCAGTAGGACTATCAGCTGTGTATCCACCAGACTTCTGCACAACACAACTCATAGTCCCAACCCCATTTATAAGGCAAGAAATCCTACTTATTAAACCTGACAGGGCACACCTGTGAACTGAAAACCATTTCCGGTGACTACCTCTTGAAGCTCAGCAACAGAATGCCAAGAGTGTGCAAAGCAGTCAGTAATGCAAAAGGTGGCTACTTTGAAGAACCTACAATATAAGACATAATTTCAGTTTCACACTTTTTTGTTAAGTATATAATTCCACATGTGTAATTCATAGTTTTGATGCCTTCAGTGTGAATGTACAATTTTCATAGTCATGAAAATACAGAACAATCTTTAAATTAGAAGGTGTGTCCAAACTTTTGGTCTGTACTGTATATATATTCATTCATTCATTCTTTCTATCTCTCAATGTTAAAAATTACCTACCTTTAAAATTATAGACTTCATGTCTTTGTCAGTGGACAAACTTACAAAATCAGTAAGGGATCAAATAATTATTTACTTCACTGAACCACACTCGATCCTTGTGTTTGGATGTAGTAAAGTATAGTACTGTATTTTTTCAGATTAATACACACGCACTTTTTTCCCCTAAAATTTGGAAAATGAGAGTGAGTCTTACAATCCGAATGTAGATTACCGGGAAAGGAGAAAGGGAGGGGGTGTCTTCTGCGGTGGAGCAGGGTCGCTGCTACAGAAAACTGGTGGCAACAGTGGAGGCAGAAGTGAGGCAATGCTGAGGACCCCGGGCTGGCAAGAGTGGGAATGTTCCTTTCCCCCTTTTCCCAGAAGAGGCTTTCAGAAAATGTCAGGAGTCCCAGCACTCTACATCCTTTTCACTGCAATGGCCTTCAAGAAAATGGTCACAGGTGGCGATCTTGATCTGCGCATGCGCTGCCTCCTGTGGCCATTTTCCCAAAGTCCACAGCAGTGAAAAGGATGGGGAATGCGTACACTCCTGATATTTTGTAAAAGCCCGGGTCCCACCTCATCCTTATACTGCTGAACTCCCCCTTCTTCCAGCCTGGGGCCCGCAGCATCACCCCATTCCTGCAGCAGCGACTCTGCCTCCTGGGACCCTACTCCACTGATCATGCGATGATGTGACGGGGGTCCCCGATGCGCGCATTTCCGTCCGGAAGCGCTTGTCAGTTTGACAGCGACATTTAACTAGTTAATAGGCACGGTTGGATCACGATTCCACCTGCGCCTATTGCGGGCACGTCAGCTGTTCAAAACAGGGTTTAATGCATGCTCACCACCGGAACCCACATCAAAGCGGGGATACTGCCATCAGACATACTATCCTGTCCGATGGCAGTAAGGGGTTAATAACCTTTTCTGAATATACAGTAGTTTTGCAGAACTATTAAAACCATGAGAATTGGTTGACCTAGATGTAAAAATGTTCATTTTTTTACTTTACTGTAAAATATGATTAAAGTAATGATAAAACAACATAATTGGCCACAGCAAAACACTAACAAACTAAACCTCACCAGAATTTTCAGAGAAAGAGTCCTCGCCCAACTCTGCTTTTAAATCTTTCCGGGATGTAGCTTTCCCCAAGTACTTTTTATCTGTATCAGAAAGGAAAGTAACCGTGTTTTTCTTTAGGTTTCGAAGTATAACTCCATCATCTTCATCAATTCCACCTTCATCAAATTTGTCGATAACCTTAGCAGCAGTAACTGAAAAGAAACAAAAAAACAAACAAACATGAAGACTCGATAGTGATACATGTATAAAATAGTCACATTATGTATAAGAATCCAAGCACAATATAAGGCTACGTTCACATTTGCGTTGTGCGCCGCAGCGTCGGCGCCGCAGCGCACAACGCAAACAAAAACGCGGCAAAACGCACGCTAAAACGCTGCGTTTTGCCCCGCATGCGTCCTTTTTGGCCGAAAGTTGGACGCAGCAAAAATGCAACTTGCTGCGTCCTCTGCGGCCGGACGCGGGCGCCGCAGCGACGCAAAACGCAAGTGCGACGCATGTCCATGCGCCTCCATGTTAAATATAGGGGCGCATGACGCATGCGGCGCCGCTGCGGCGCCCGACGCTGCGGCGCCCGCCGCGAATGTGAACGTAGCCTAAGTCAGCGGGTCTGTTAGTATCAGCTTGAAAACTGTAGTGGCGTAAGACAGTTAAAAGATGAACCAAATTCATCTCTTAAAACATTTGGCTCATCTTACTCCAGCGCTCCCTTTATTAAGACATAGAAAACACCAATCTTAATTAAATCGGTGCCATTGTACTTTATATTAGTGGTATTATTTGGTCAATATGTTTTTTGTTTAAGAAAATATCTGAAATTTGACACAAAAAAAAACCTGCGACATTTCTAACTTTCATTTTTATTATAACCTTGAGCCAGATAGTAATACCACACACAAAAAAAGTTAGTAAATAACATTTTACATGTCTACTTTATGTTAGTTAGCATAATTTTTCAAATGTCCTTTTATTTTTCTCCAACGTTTGAGTGCTTAAACATTTTGCATCAATTTAAGCAAAAAAAAATGTTCAAGGACATTTCTTATGGACTTATTCAGTTTCAATGTGCCTTTGGCAAGGGCCTATTTGGGAATACCCAAAATTGATACTATTTTAAAGATCGTACCCCTAAAAATTCAAAGCTGCTGCCAGGAATCAGGAAGTTGACAGTAATTAACACAATGTGGAATAAAAATTATTTTTATTTCTGTTGCGCCAGCATATTCCGCAGCACTTTACATTACAGAGTGGACTTATACAGACAGTAAAGACATTACAGAGTAACACAACTCAACAAATATCATAAAGAGCGAGTGCCCTGCCCGCAAGCTTACAATCTATGAGGACATGAAAATAAATGGCAAGAAGTGCTTGTATTACATGGTCCAGTTATCAATATAATAAATAGAGCATTCTCATAATGCTCCATGAACCGGTCACCAGCCAGTATGTGTACAGTACAGACACAGAGGCTGTGCAAACAGATGCTACAAGGGACCAGATTTGGAGGAAAATTTGGGAAGGGCAAAACAGGAATACCTTAGTGAGGTGAGGTGATAAGCCAGTCTAAAGAAGTGCATTTTTAGGGCAAGCTTAAAACTGTGGGTATTGGGAATTAAATCGAATTGTCCAGGGTAGTGCATTCCAGAGAATGGACGCAGCACGCGAGAAGTCTTGGAGACGGGAGTGATAAGCTTATATTGGACTCTGTAGCGGATGGGCAACAGGTGCAATGCCTGGCACAGGATGTAGGCATCGGTGTAGCGGTTGGACAGGAATATAATCCTGGCTGCTGCATTCAGCATGGATTACAGAGAAGAATTTAGTGGAATGAAAAACAACATTTTTTTTTAAAGCTAAATTGTTGCTGTAGTGTCAATTTTTTCCATTTTTACAAGGGGTTATAAAACTAAATGGAGTTAATTTTTACACAATTTCTCTAAAAATACGGCTGTACCTGATAGTACCAGAAACTACTGTCTGGGCACACGGCAGGGCTTGGAAGGGCAGAAGCACTATTTAATTTTTGGTGTGCAATTTTGTCAATCTCTACCAAATGCATCAATGCACTATATGAGGTCATACACTAGCGTTCGAACACAAGGAACATAGATTTTGATGGAATAGATTGTGAATGGCATTTGCAATGCCCCTTATGTGATGGAAAGCAAAAACTCTTCAAAAGCGATCCTAATTTGGAAATTATATACCGTACCTCAAAGATTTCATCTGGGGGTCTAGTGAGCATTATGATGAAACTGATGCCTCACAGAATTTTTTGAACAATGGATCATAGAGTTAAAAAAATATATTTTTTTGTACTAAAATGTTATATTAGAAAAAAAGATTCCAGGGAAATACATGTCCTTTTCTTTGTTAAAACTTCACATTTATTATTTGGATTAAAAGAGTGTGTACATAAGACAGGCCACAGGCATGAACAGGACCAACATGTTTTGGCTGTCATGCCTCAATCATGGTCTATTAATATTGTGACCAGGATGGGGCCCATTACTACAAGAGGTTTGCCAGAATTACTATATAGTGTCAATTGCAAAACAATATTACTTTATGTGGCCAATTGGGGGAAACAAAATTGTAAAAAAAAAAAAAGCCTAAATATATGCCTAAACAAAAACAAACAAACAAAAAAAACACAAAAAAGGTTCACATTTGCTATCGCCACATCCATTACGACCAGAGCTACAGTGGGGCAAAAAAGTATTTAGTCAGTCAGCAATAGTGCAAGTTCCACCACTTAAAAAGATGAGAGGCGTCTGTAATTTACATCATAGGTAGACCTCAACTATGGGAGACAAACTGAGAAAAAAAAATCCAGAAAATCACATTGTCTGTTTTTTTTAATCATTTTATTTGCATATTATGGTGGAAAATAAGTATTTGGTCAGAAACAAACAATCAAGATTTCTGGCTCTCACAGACCTGTAACTTCTTCTTTAAGAGGCTCCTCTGTCCTCCACTCATTACCTGTAGTAATGGCACCTGTTTAAACTTGTTATCAGTATAAAAAGACACCTGTGCACACCCTCAAACAGTCTGACTCCAAACTCCACTATGGTGAAGACCAAAGAGCTGTCAAAGGACACCAGAAACAAAATTGTAGCCCGGCACCAGGCTGGGAAGACTGAATCTGCAATAGCCAACCAGCTTGGAGTGAATAAATCAACAGTGGGAGCAATAATTAGAATATGGAAGACATTCAAGACCACTGATAATCTCCCTCGATCTGGGGCTCCACGCAAAATCCCACCCCGTGGGGTCAGAATGATCACAAGAACGGTGAGCAAAAATCCCAGAACCACGCGGGGGGACCTAGTGAATGAACTGCAGAGAGCTGGGACCAATGTAACAAGGCCTACCATAAGTAACACACTACGCCACCATGGACTCAGATCCTGCAGTGCCAGACGTGTCCCACTGCTTAAGCCAGTACATGTCCGGGCCCGTCTGAAGTTTGCTAGAGAGCATTTGGATGATCCAGAGGAGTTTTGGGAGAATGTCCTATGGTCTGATGAAACCAAACTGGAACTGTTTGGTAGAAACACAACTTGTCGTGTTTGGAGGAAAAAGAATACTGAGTTGCATCCATCAAACACCATACCTACTGTAAAGCATGGTGGTGGAAACATCATGCTTTGGGGCTGTTTCTCTGCAAAGGGGCCAGGACGACTGATCCGGGTACATGAAAGAATGAATGGGGCCATGTATCGTGAGATTTTGAGTGCAAACCTCCTTCCATCAGCAAGGGCATTGAAGATGAAACGTGGCTGGGTCTTTCAACATGACAATGATCCAAAGCACACCGCCAGGGCAACGAAGGAGTGGCTTCGTAAGAAGCATTTCAAGGTCCTGAAGTGGCCTAGCCAGTCTCCAGATCGCAACCCTATAGAAAACCTTTGGAGGGAGTTGAAAATCCGTGTTGCCAAGCGAAAAGCCAAAAACATCACTGCTCTAGAGGAGATCTGCATGGAGGAATGGGCCAACATACCAACAACAGTGTGTGGCAACCTTGTGAAGACTTACAGAAAACGTTTGACCTCTGTCATTGCCAACAAAGGATATTTTACAAAGTATTGAGATGAAATTTTGTTTCTGACCAAATACTTATTTTCCACCATAATATGCAAATAAAATGATAAAAAAACAGACAATGTGATTTTCTGGAATTTTTTGTCTAAGTTTGTCTCCCATAGTTGAGGTCTACCTATGATGTAAATTACAGACGCCTCTCATCTTTTTAAGTGGTGGAACTTGCACTATTGCTGACTGACTAAATACTTTTTTGCCCCACTGTATAAAACTAGCATAACTCATATGATAAATGCCAGTTAAAAAATAATAATAATAAGTACCGGTATGCCAAAACTGTTCAAGAAAATGATCAAAAGTTGTATAGGAAATAAATATCAATAAAAATGTCACTTTGTCCTGCAAAGATTGAAGCCCCCCAAATTCACATTTTTTCTATGTGAAGCCCATTTTATCCAGCCAAGTTTAAGACCCCTGCTATAAAGTACGGAGTAGATGCTGCAGAGTGAAAACTGTAGCTTAGTGCCCAACACATTATGCCAGCTTGTGCTTCTGGAAATAGGCTATTCAGCAGGTTCGCTATAGCAATGCCAAACATGTGGAAGCTGGCTGCAGTTTGGGCTTTTTAACTGCTTTTAAGGCCATGTTCACATTTATCCTGTTTTACGGTGAGCTTTTGTGTCTGGGTGTCAAACTAAATCCCCAGAAAACATGATTTAGATGTATTTTGGGGATTTTATTTGCAGTTGGAGTCACTTTGGACTCTCTCTGGTCTCTGTTGTAGTGGTTCCTGTCTTTAGGCATGAACTTATCCGTGGTAAACCACACTTTTGTGCACACCTACAAAGACAGGACAAGGGCCAGTCAGAGTCCAAAGTGTCTCCATATGCCACATTTTATAGAGTGGTTCAGTCAGGGGTTACATTTAAATCACATTTTTCATTGTTTTAGATGGAAACCCTGAGGTAAGTGCTCAGCGTAGAGCACAGGATAAATGTGAACTGAGCTTTATTCAAAATTTTTGGGAGGCAGAATGAATAAAATGCAGTTCAATATTTTTTTTTTCACAACATGCACCACGTGGTTAGGATTTGTGGTAAACGTGATAAGACTGCTTTATTATTCAGGCCGGTATGATTAGATACACCAGATTTAGAGGTTTTCTTTGGTTTTGCCATTTTTGCACACAAACTTTAGTAGTCGTTTTTCTTTGCCATATTGACACAGCTGTATTTGTTTTTATGACATTTTTTTATGCACAATAATTTTTTTATAGCTTTATATTCAGATTTTTTGGGCAAAAAATAAACAAACACCTACAATTCAGTAATTTTTTAAAATATATTTTATGCCTTTCACTGTGTAGTAAAAGTGATCAGACAACTTTAAAAAAACAAACGTATACTCACCTCTCAGACCGCTGCCATTCCAAAAATGTGTCTGCTTGGCACTCAAGAAACATCGTTATGTAATGTGAGTGCTGCAGAGCAGAACTCTGACTGACGGAACTGTTAAAGCTACAGCCCATCATAGTCCACTGCGAACAGTATCATGGAAGCATTGGTGGACAGCACTGGAAGGTTAAGTAGAATTATTCTTTATTTTACATGGGGCATATTAGAGTTTAAGACGAAGTTGCCCAATAGTGGACAAACCCTTTAAACTAAATTTTGCTGATGATTTAGAAACTATTCAATTTACCATTGGGCTAAACATCTGATGTGCATATTGTACAGTTCAGATTTCTTCCTGGTCATAAATCGTCAATAAGATACAGTGTATAGAATATTTTTTTTTTTTACCAAAAGTCAGTGATTTAGTTTCGAATTTGCTCTGTGCACATTTACAATCCACACTATAGACAGTGGAAGTGATCGTGTCGGCACACCGCTGAGTATTCATAAGAATGACAACAAATGACAGGGTTTCTGGAATACTGCCTTTTGTCTTCAGAGGTTGCAAATCTCAGCCACATGTACATATCTGTCATGTTCCACTGTCTAACACGGTGATGCACGATATTTAGGTCATCGTGCTGTCTCCCCAACAAATCACACTGTCTGGAAATCCCAGACCTCCATTTTACAAAAAAAATATCAAAATGACAGAATAAAAAATATGCCACTTTCTTCTGTAACACAAATGTTTGATAACCTCTACATTAATGGCACTCATCAAGTCTCATGCAGACAGCTCGGATTTTGAGTCAGTACTTTGCATTGACTGATAAAGGCAGAAAATAAATGTAAATATTTATTCATTTGTTCTTTTTAACATTCTGCTTTTCAGTTAGAACCACAATGGCCTCGATTCATCATTACTGTGCCTCCAGATTTCTATGGCAATTTGTTCCTCACCCTCTATACGTTTTGTGCCGCCTTTTATGTTGGCCTTGTTTAAGGCGAAGTTCACAAGTCCAAGATCCAGCAGCAATCAGATCTGAGAAAAGCAAAAAAAATTGTGCCGACAACTTTTCTGTCCAGCTAGAAAACTGATTGCTACTGGATCTGTGTTTTTTTTTTTTCTTTAACATTGAAGTCTATGGTAAACGGATCTGTCAAGTAGCCATCCGTTCTATTTCCATTTGGAACAGATCTGTTTTTTGCTTACTGGATTAGTTTCCAATGGATTACCTGATCGTTCACCTGCCCAGTAGTCATCTGCTTGAAAATGACCCAGTAAGCAAACAATGGATACGTTTCAAATGAAAGAAAAACGGACGGCTACTTCACAAATCAGTTTTCCATAGACTTCAATGTTAAAATAACGGATCCAGTTGCAATCACTTTTTCAGCTGGACAAAAAAGGTGTACCGGCACAACTTTCTTGCCCAGCTAAGATAACTGATCACTGCTGGATCAGTTTCAAATGAATGATTACTGGACATGTGAACTTAGCCTAAGTTTTTTCATTTTTACTTGTGAAATTTGCTTATCCAGATGAATGTAACATTCTCCAAATGTGACCTACTAAATGTCACATTATTTTGGAGCATGTCACACCAGTCCCTATCCAGAGTACTTTCAAGACATGAGTGACCTCTTAAGGCTATGTGCACACGATGCGGATTTGCTGCGGATCCGCAGCGGATTTTTCCACGCAGAAACACTGCAGATCCGCACTGTGATGTACAGTACAATGTTAGGCAATGGGAAAAAAATAGCTGCGGATTTCAAAAAAGTGCATGTCACTTCTTTTGTGCGGATCTGCAGCGTTTCTGCACTCCTCCATGTTAAAAATCCGCAGTGGCAAAATCCGCAGAAAATCCGCATCAATTCTGCACAAAATCCACGGCTGCGGATTCTGCCAGGAGATGCGGATTTTGTGCAGAAAATTCTGCACCTCTTTTCCTACGTGTGCACATTCCCTAAAAGGATTTGCAAATTTGTACACTAAAGTCACAAAACTTTGTTAAAGACAGAAATAAAAAGCAATTTGGATATAGTTAGTGCCAAATTCATCAACTGCATTCGCCATTTTGAAGAGTTTGCTGCAAAAAAAAAAAAAAAATAGAGGAAACCACACGTCAAGAAAAAAAATAATGAAAAAGGGATTTCAATAAAATCACAGATGATGATTTGGAGTCAGTATCTTCATGCATAAAAATACAAAGAAAAATCTGCTTGGTGTACTAGGGATCTAAACCTTTATTTTTAAAATTCAGACGCCTCTCACCCAGCCAAACCGGATCTCAAACTTTATACTGATGAAGAGCAGCACCCCGAAACAGCGTCTGCAAATTGAGATTCTGGTTTTGGCTTTTATCCCAAGTCATATTGCAAGGCTCGTTAAAGGGTCGACGTTGACTTCTAGGGTCTGATAACTTCCAGCCAATGCTGGTAACAGCGGTGTCACTCGCTCATTGATCAAATATTGATATCCTATCTCAAGGAAAATAGTGGCCAACCACTGTAATGGCCAAATCTGACCCGCAATATGGATTAGAGTAACATGATTTGAGTTTCAGGGATCAGACACATGTATATGTATGTATGTATGGATTAATGAAATTCTAGTGGACAGCATACACAGGAATAATGAGATAGCCGTAGCAGAAGGAGTGCCAAAGATTTGCCTATTTTATCCGGCCTTCTGCGCCTCTTATACCAGCAGGACGGTTGTTGAAGACTATTGTATAAATCACCAGCCTGGAAGAAATTTCTACCTTTACTTTATGGGAAAAACATTACTTGTAAACCTCTGATGGAATATTCTTATTTTGCTCAGAGAACATTGTTGCACTTTTGCATCATTAATCCATAACAATAGAGTCAGGATGGAGGGTCGCTCTGACAGAATGTGTCCCTGTGGTTCATGATATGAAGTTATAAAGCGCTCTTCACACCAGTGGCGTCTTCCCTCCACAACACTCCGATGGATCTGCTTTATCATGAATCCCAGAGATTTAGACCTTTCATCAGGTATGATTGTCAGCAGGATTCTCACCACAGAGAATTCTCCTCCGTGGGAAGAGCCATGGACACTGGGCTACATACAGAGCTCTGCCTCACAGTGTGGGGCTCAGTGCACAGGACAGAGGTGGTTTGCAGCAATGTATGCGGAAACCATGGGCCACTGGTGCCACAACGTGGAGGACACAGCATTGCTGATGCAAGAGCAGCATAAGTAGGGTCCTACCCTCAATCCAATATTGTGAAAGATCGGCCACTCAGAAAACGTCTGATTTTCTGTGGATGGTCAGCGCTGTGAGACGGTAGAACTCCTGTAAGAGTAATGTGCCAGTTCCACCATCCCATGCTATATTACTTTGTGTTTTCCACATGGACATAAACAACCCAGAAATCTGAAGCCGTTCTCATTGTGAGAATGAAACGTCACTTTCTGCTTGAATTGCTCCACAATAAACCAAACACAGAACTGGCACGTCTTCTCTGAGTGCCCCGATCTCTTACACAGCGTCTCATGAAATCTAGGGCATGACTGGGGCAGGTGGGCACCGCTCCATCACACAAAGGGCAAAAGCCCCACTCATGTGAGGAGCCAATATAGGGCTGTGATGCCTGCACAACAGGTATGTGCCCCTGCTACTCCTATGCCACGATGGACCCGATGGCATGCCAGAGACATGTGTGATAAGGAGCTGCCGTGGGGTCAGAACAACCCCACTGTGGGGTCTAGAGGACACAACTCCTGAGCAGCTCCGTCCACAGCACGCAAACGCACCCCCACCACGCACAGGTTCCGCTCATCCACCACCTTACAGCACTCACACATGCCCCCACTACCATACAGCATGCATGCGTGGACCCCCCACATCCTGCACGCATGGGTCCCCTCCACCAAATCACACACACGGGTCCCCCCTCACCAACCATACAGCAAGCGTGGGTCCCCCCTCACCAACCATACAGCAAGCGTGGGTCCCCCCACCACCACCATACAGCAAGCGTGGGTCCCCCCTCACCAACCACACAGCACACACGTGTGGGTTCCCCTCCAGCCACCAAACACACAAGACCATCACACACAGGTCTCCCCCACCGCACGCCCGCGTGGGTCCCCACACGGCCAAATGCACACACGTGGGTCCCACCATACAGCTTATCGTTCTCCTTTCACAAAAACACTGAGTTACAGCAAAGTTCTCCATGGAGCAGACGCCGCTCCCCGTACCTTCATCGGGGTCATCCTCGGGATCCCAGAACCGGGGCTGTGGATTTAGTAAACTCTCTAGCTCCAGAGCCAAGGGCGCCGCCATCTTCCTGTAGCACGCTCTCCGGCCGCCACGCCCCTGTGCTCTGACGTCACGTTTCGCTGACGTCACGTGTCCGCGGTGAGTTCTTAGAGCGCGGCTGCAGTCTTCCGGCCATTGCTACGTGCGGCTCGCGGGATCTCAGGCACGGTGCTGCGGGGAGCAGAGGATTCGCTCCGAGCAGCCGGTTACCGGCCCGTATACAGAGCACAATGCCGGCACCGAGCGCAGGTCTGCTGCCCCGGAGACACAGGACCCTCGCTCCGCCATTGTGCTCGTGTGTGACACGTCCTGTATGGCAGCGGCTTGTATGAGAAGGCTAATCAGTAGCTTAGAGGCCCCCGGGGTCCGCTCCACGCGCAGTCCGGCGGGGGTGAACAAGGCCTCTGGGAACTGTCCCTTCATGTGGGGTCCCAATAAGCTGCGCTGTGGGGGCATGAGGAAGAGCGCCAGTTCTGGCCATTGCGGGGCCCGTTTACCAAAGCTTTTACTCTGGAAAGGTGTGAAAGTTTCCCAAATGTAGCGCCATCTCAGATCTGCCGTCTTTATGACAGGTTTAATAAGAATCCAAAATGCTGGCGTATTGTACCGCAGTGACTGCAGCCAGGTACCCGCCCTGGTGTGCTCTCACCGGTAATTACTGGGATCTGAGCTGCACTGACATGACTGCTCCACTCAGATCACAGCAGGGACAGAAAAATAGTTAGACTTGAGAGTCCTCAGCGGTTGATACCTTTTAATGGCTAACTGAAAAGATGGTAACAAATTGCAAGCTTTCGAGACTACATACGTCTTCATCAGGCACAGACTAATACAAATGATGAAGACGGAGACATTGTAACACTGCGCTAGGCTACAGTAAAATGGTGACTGCCTCCATCTACAGCCTTGAACTGAGCATGTGTACGGCGTGCCAAGTCCACAGCTGATCTACGAGCTAGGGTGGACACCAACCGCAGATTCCTGTAGCTTAGATAAAAAGTTATAAATAAAAATTACATTTTTTGTACATTTAAAAACATTTTAACACAAAATCCAATTACTTAAAAAAAATCGTTTTGTGACACATTCCCTATAGCCCCTTCATGACCTTGGGATTTTTCATTTTTCCGTGTTCGTTTTTCGCTCCCCTTCTTCCCAGAGCCATAACTTTTTTATTTTTCTGTCAATTTGGCCACGTGAGGGCTTATTTTTTGCGGGACGAGTTGTACTTTTGAACGACATCATTGGTTTTACCATATCGTGTACTAGAAAACGGGAAAAAAATTCCAAGTGCGGTGAAATTGCAAAAAAAGTGCAGTCCACACTTGTTTTTTGTTTGGCTTTTTTGCTAGGTTCACTAAATGCTAAAACTGACCTGCCATTATGATTCTCCAGGTCAGTACGAGTTCATAGACACCTAACATGACTAGGTTATTTTTTATCTAAGTGGTGAAAAAAAATTCCAAACTTTGCTAAAAAAAAAAATATTGTGCCATTTTCCGATACTCATAGCATCTCCATTTTTCATGATTTGGGGTCGGTTGAGGGCTTATTTTTTGCATGCCGAACTGGCGTTTTTAATTATACCATTTTGGTGCAGATATGTTCTTTTGATCGCTCGTTATTGCATTTTAATGCAATGTCGCGGCGACCAAAAAAACGTAATTCTGGGGTTTAGAATTTTTTTCTCGCTACACCGTTTAGCGATCAGGTTAATGCTTTTTTTATTGATAGATCGGGCGATTCTGAACGCGGCGATACCAAATATGTGTAGGTTTGATTATTTTTTTATTGATTTATTTTGAATGGGGCAAAAAGGGGGGTGATTTAAATGTTTATATTTTTTTTATTTTTTTCACATTTTTTTTTACTTTTTTTTTTTTTACTTTTGCCATGCTTCAATAGCCTCCATGGGATCTGATGTTCGCTGCTATGTAGCAGAAATGCAGGTGTGCTGTGAGCGCCGACCACAGGGTGGCACTCACAGCTGCCGGGGATCAGTAAACCATAGAGGTCTCAAGGACCTCTATGGTTACTATTCAGAAGCATCGCCGACCTCCAATCATGTGACGAGGGTCGGGGATGCGCTCATTTCCGGCCGGAAGCGCCAGTTAAATGCCACTGTCTGCGTTTGACAGCGGAATTTAACTAGTTAATAGCGGCAGGTGAATCGCGATTTCACCCGCCGCTATTGCGGGCAAATGTCAGCTGTACAAAACAGCTGACATGTCCCAGCTTTCATGCGGGTTCACCGCGGAGCCCTGCATCAAAGCAGGGGATCTGACCTCGGACGTACTATCCCGTCCGAGGTCAGAAAGGGGTTAAATAAACCATGTATAATATCTCTAAGGCCGGTTTCACACGTCAGTGGCTCCGGTACGTGAGGTGACAGTTTCCTCACGTACCGGAGACACTGACACACGTAGACCCATAAAAATCAATGCATCTGTGCAGATGTCATTGATTTTTTGCGGACCGTGTCTCCGTGTGCCAAACACGGAGACATGTCAGTGTTCGTGGGAGCGCACATTTTACACGGACCCAATAGAGTCAATGGGTCCGCGTAAAACACGCACCTCACACGGACATTCTCCGTCTGGGGTCCGTGTGCGTGCAGGAGACAGCGCTACAGTAAGCGCTGTCCCCCCCACATGGTGCTGAAGCCGGTATTCATATCTTCCCTGTAGCAGCGTTTGCTATAGAGAAAATATGAAGAATAGTGTTAAAAATAAAGATTTAGGTGTCCGCCGCCCTCCCACCCCCTGTGCGCCCCCCCGCTGGTCAGAAAATACTTATCCGGGTCCCCCGTCGGCTGTCGCTCCTTCCTGGTCTGGCCGCGCCTCCTACTGTATGCGGTCACGTGGGGCCGATCAATTACAATCATGAATAGTCGGCTCCGCCCCTATGGAGGTGGAGCCACATATTCATGACTGTAAATGATCGGGCCCACGTGACCGCATGCAGGAGAAGCCGCGGCAAGACCAAGAAGGAGCGACAGCCGACGGGGGACCCGGGTAAGTATTTTCTGACCAGCGGGGGGGCGCACAGGGGGTGGGGGGGCGGCGGACACCTAAATCTTTATTTTTAACACTATTCTTCATATTTTCTCTGCAGCAAACGTTACTGCAGAGAGGATATGAATCGCAGCTTCAGCACCATGCAGAGTGGGTACCACACGCTCCGTGTGGTACCCACTCGCCATACGGGCGGCACACGTGTGCCGCAGGTATGGCCTCCGTGAGTTCCCAGGCACACGGACACGGATAACTCCGGTACCGATTTATTCCGGTACCGGAATTATCTGGACGTGTGGGACAGCCCTTATAAAGTGTTTGGTGAAAGTTGGATATATGTTTGATATGTTTGTCAAATGTTATATATGCATGTCAAATGTTTGTTATAAAAACGCACAAGACGCAATAATAAGAAAATAACTTGTCGGGATTCCTGGTGCAGGTTAGGCTACTTTCACACATCAGGTTTTCAGTGTCAGGCTAAATCCGGCAAATGTTGGAATAACTGGATTCGGCGCAGATTGTGAAAAACTGATGCGACGGATCCATTTTTTTGATGGATCCGGCTAGCTTATCTAGATTATTGGATTAAAAAAAAAATTGGCGCATGCTCAGTTTAAAAAGCAGGATCCGCCTTTTTCCGGATCTGGCACCTTCCGGCTCCCATAGGCTTCCATTCTAGCAAACAGCCAGAAGCGCCGGACCGCCGGCGCTTCAGGCTTTTTCACCGGAGACAAAAAACGTTGCTATGGACGTTTTTTTCAAGAAACCGGAAGCAGCACGGCGAAAACCGGACTAAACACAATGTCATCCGGTGCAATCCGGCACTAATACAAGTCTATGGGAAAAAAAACTGATCCAGCTGCAACATTTGCCTGATCCGTTTTTTTGAAAATTAGCCGGATTTAGCCTGACGCTGAAAACCTGATGTGTGAAAGTAGCCTTACTGGCACCATTAGTTCAGCTTGAAACAGAAGAAAATGTGGATAGGGTGTGATGTCCCCCTGTAAGACCTGAAGGCAGTGGCGTATCCGGGGGGGGGCAGCCGGGGCATGTGCCCCGGGCACAGCCGACAGGGGGGCGCCAGCGGGCCGCCTGATGATGCGGCGGTCCAAGAAGGGGGTTGGCAGGGCCAGGGAGCGGGGGCTGTCTAATTATACTCACCTACTCCTGGCGCGGTCCCTGCAGGTCCCTGGCTGCCCGGCTCCCCGGCTTCTTCCTGTACTGAGCGGTCACATGGTACCACTCATTACAGTAATGAATATGCGGCTCCATCTCCCATAGGGGTGGAGCCGCATATTCATTACTGTAATGAGCGGTAACGGTGACCGCTCAGTACAGGAAGAAGCAGCAGCGCCGGGGAAGCAGGGACTGCACCTTGCCAGGAGCAGGTGAGTATAACGGGGAGGGGAGCGCTGCGCGATATTCACCTGCTCCTCGTTCCAGCCGCCACTCCGTCCTCTGCAGTGACACTGAGGTCAGAGGGCGTGATGACGTAGTTAGTGCGCGCCCTCTGCCTGAACGTCAGTGCAGAGGAGGCGGAAGATGGAGCGGCGGCTGGAACGAGGAGCAGGTGAATATTGAAAGTGTCGGGGGCCTGAGCGACGGAGAGGTGAGTATGTGATTTTTTTTTTTATCGCAGCAACAGCAAATGGGGCAAATATCTGTATGGAGCATCTTATGGGGCCATAACATTTGTGCAGCGCCAAACTGATCCTTTGCCCCGGGTGCAGGAAAGGCTAGATACACCTCTGCCTGACGAGGGGGGACGAAAAAAAACTTTCAGCAGATCCCACCTGTAGAGATCAGACTGAACCAAAGAATCCATTTTGTCTTCCTCCTGAGAAATCTGATAGATACAGCAAGAAGTATATTTCTGCAAACTTGACATCTTCTTTGTTTTGTTAGTAATCACGCGCGCATTCCTCCTTGAAATTGTAGCTTTTTTATCCACATACCAAATAATTGTAACTACACTAGAATAGACTTGCTTTGTAAGTGATTATGAAATATGAGCGCTTATGCGCATGTCTGAAAAATGTCTAAACTTTTTATCTATATAAAGAAGGGATCGTGCCCAGTGAGGAGAGGCGTGCTCTGAGGCCATCCCTATGTATGAACACACAACCTTTGTGCTGCGTGTCATTTATTCGGATCCCATCCAGGAAGCCAGGGACGGAGAGGACTCAACATTCTTTGGCGCCCGAACAGGGACCCGAGGCGAGAGTATCTACTCAAGATTCACCTGTGGATACGGACAACGGAGATCTGGGATAATGGACGGCAAATGAACTGAAAAACCTGGCCAGGTAAGAGACATTATTAGTTCTCTTTTATCTGCCCTGTATTATCCGAAAGATCTCTATGAGCCGTGTCACGCTGGGTTAGTCTAGTAGTGAGTAGATACCTATAAAACTCGGGTTACCATATTGTATAGATTTATAAGTCCTGTCCCTGGCAGTGTGTGAACAGTGTGAAGGTTGTGGCATGTTGTGAAAGAAGAGCAAAAGTACGTAGAAAATAAGCCGAAATAGTTGGGGTATAAGCCTTATACACGGAAGTCAGCCTAACTGGGTCATGTGACCTCCGCCCATGCTTGACTATTCATTAAGTGCTTAACCTCCTTCATTTCTGGATAAGGTTTGATAGAATGAGCCCAGGACGCGGTTTCATGAGCCTGGGACAAGTATGCTAACTGAGACAGAAAGTTTTGTGATCTGTATGGTGTTGCTGAGTCTGTTTGCATGTGCAATAGCACTCAAGTACGTCCTGCATATTAGAAGAAACGGAGCAGACGAGCCTTTCAATATTTTAGCTCCCTAGGAGAGAAGGCAACGAGACATCACCACAGAGTAAGTGGTTGTCCAAACGTCACCTAGGGTAGTCATAGCTAATATTGAAAAGAAAAATGGGAAATAAACAGACAAAAACTGTCTTAGGACAAGTGGAAGCAGCAGATATCATACAGGAAAGATGTGAATTTCAGAAGCACTTGTGTTCAGCACAGAATGGGAAAGAATGAGCAAGGAACGAGGTAATAGATGGATTTTTGTAAGTTTGATTGTCTAGACAAAGGAAATTGTTAAGTTGCTGGAAGATTATTTCTTTTTGGCGCAAAGCCAATTTTTTAGAAATCCTTATAACTTTTTGTCTGAACATAATTTTGAAGTTCTGTTTTTATCAAAGTGATATGTTTTGATTGATAATTCTTCGTGCAAAAAATTAGCATTTGGCATTTTGCCAAGTTTTTGTTACAATGTTTGAGAAACAAAAGGAAAAGTTCAAAGCCGCTACTCCAGACTGGAGGACGTTAGAACAACCAAATATTGTGAAACAACGATGTTTAGGAATAGCCATGGATATAAAAGAAAATCATAAGCCTGTCAGAATAGCTGAGGGTTATGATGGGGTAATTCGAACACTGCCATATACTGTGCCCCTAGAGGTCTCATTAGGACCTAAAAGTTTTGCATCCAGATTTTTGTATGCCAGAGGTGCCCCAACATGTTTGTTGGGAACTGATGTCCTAAAGAAATTAGAAGCTAATATCAATTTTAGGAAAGATGGCACAGTTATGTTGACTATCCCTGATGATGCAGAATCATTAGAACAATATGTCAGAATTCAGGCTTTTGAGGATTTTACGGAAGAGAAAGAATACACCACAGATCTAGACCTCTCAATGATCCCAGAAACACTGTGGGCACAGGGTGACACTGATGTGGGATTATTGCATATCTCTCCTGTAAAATTATCTGTGCAACCAGGAACTGTTCTCCCACAGCTCAGACAATACCCTGTGAGTGCCCAACAGGAACTAGCGATTACAAAACAGATAGAGGAATACAGAGAGAAAGGAGTTTTGGTAGAGATACAATCACCTGCTAACACTCCTCTGTATCCAGTCAAGAAGAGAACTCTTGATAAGAGTTCTACACCCAAATATCGTATGGTACATGATCTAAGAGAAATAAACAAGGTTCTAGATCCAATTACCCCAGTTGTACCCAATCCTCATACGTTATTATCACAGATACCAGTCAGTTCTCAAGTATTTACTGTAATAGATCTTTCAAATGCATTTTTCTCGGTTCCTTTACACCAAGATAGTTGGCATTTGTTTGCATTTACATTTAAGGGCAAACAGTTGGCGTGGACACGCCTTCCACAGGGAATGATACACTCCCCTACTCTTTATTCAAATGCCCTACAAACAGTCCTTCAGAGGTTTGAACCTGAACCACAGGTAGTAATTTTGCAGTATGTGGATGACATACTACTTTGCTGCCCAGATCTAGAAACCGCAGAAAGGTCCACTGTAAGTTTACTATGTTTTCTAGAAAAAGAAGGGTGTAAAGTGAATAGACAAAAGCTACAAGTTTGTCGGATCAAAGTGGTCTTTCTAGGTCATTGCATTTCTCAAGGTAAAAAGCATCTTACACCTCAAAGAACTGAAGCAATAAGACAGATGAATGAGCCTAGAAATCATAAACAGCTACGAGCATTTCTAGGAATAGTGTCTCATTGTAGACAATGGATTATACATGCCAGTCAACTAATGCAACCACTGTATGACTGTGTAAAAAGTGAACCTTATTTGTTGACAAAAGAAGGTCAGATTTCGTTCCAACAATTAAAAGATGCCCTTGTTTCAGCTCCAGCGTTAGGGCTACCAGACTACACCAAACCATTTCAGCTTATGGCTGCAGAAATTGATTCTCATGCTACAGGAGTTCTTACTCAGAAGCATGCAGGGAAACAAAGACCAATTGCATATCTTTCAGCAAGGTTAGATCCAGTAGCTAGGGCAGCGCCAACCTGTGTACGTGTAGTTGTTGCTGTCTCACTATTGTTGGACAAAGCATCAGAAATTGTCCTAGAGTATCCACTCACAGTTCAAACTACACATGATGTTTATGGGATATTAAACCAGGTCCAACCAAAACACATTTCCATGGCCAGACATTTGCGGCTACAGTGTTCTTTGCTGCTCCCCTCTACTATCACATTTGCAAGGCTTCAGACTCTTAATTTAGCAACACTGCTACCTCTCGAGTCTGAAGGGGGGAATAAGGACACTGATCCACACGCAAATTTTTTCCCTACAGACACACATGATTGTACAGAGCTCATTTTACAAGAAACGGTAGGCTTACCCAATGTATCCGAAACACCACTTCAAAATCCAGATTTAGAGCTGTTTATAGATGGTAGTAGGTTTGCAGATGACACAGGTAACTTCCATACAGGGTATGCAGTTGTGTCAGAATCTGAAACTCTCAAAGCAGAACCGCTTCCACCGAAACAGTCTGCACAAGAAGCAGAACTAACAGCATTGATTGAAGCACTAAAAATAGCTGAGAATCAGACAGCTAATATATACACTGATTCTAGGTATGCACATGGTATTGTGTTTGATTTTGGAGTAATCTGGAGAGCTAGAGGTTACATGACAGCGTCAGGACAACCTGTAAAACATGCTTCTCTGATCAAACAGATCTTAGAGGCTGCACAAGAAACAAAAGAAGTAGCAGTAATTAAGGTAGCTGCACATGTGAGACTCGACACTAGGGAATCTAGGGGAAATGATAGGGCTGACAAAGCAGCCAAAGCAGCGGCAGTTAAACCCTTACAACAGGTCCATACTGTAAACCCCACAGAAAATACTGAAGATAGACTAAGACAAGCACAGGAAGATGCAGGAGAAGAGGAGAGGGACAGGTGGAAAAAGGAAGGGGCAGAAGAACAAGCAGGAATTTGGAAGAAAGATGGACTAATATGTCTACCTAGAGCCTGGTACCCGATTGTAGTTGGTGGACTGCACCACCCTACTCATGTGTCTGCAAATGCAATGACACTGCTGGCAAAGCAAGTCTGGTTGGCTCCAGGTTTTGGCAACTATGCAAGAGACTATTGTGCTGCATGCGCTATATGCCTGGCACATAATCCCGGACAGACAACAAAGACCCCTATGAAGCACCACGTCCGACCTCTCTACCCGTTCCAGCGATTACAGATAGACTTTATCCAGCTGCCAAAAAGTAATGGGTATGAGTATGTGCTGGTGTGTGTGGACATGTTCTCAGGGTGGCCAGAGGCCTATCCAGTTCGGAAGGCTTCAGCTAAAAACACTGCTGTAAAGCTAGTTGCCGAACTGATACCCCGTTACGGTCTCCCTGAAGTGATCGAGTCAGATAGGGGTACTCATTTTACTGGAGAAATATTTCAAAATGTACTGAAAATGTTGGGTGTTGAAAGTCAGTTACACACTCCGTATCATCCTCAAAGTTCTGGTAAGGTGGAACGCATGAATGGAACTTTAAAATTAAAAATACAGAAAGCCATGGCTGAAACAGGAAAGCCTTGGACAGAATGCCTTCCACTGGCCCTGTACTCAATACGCAATACCCCAAGGGGTAAGACTAAACTGTCTCCATATGAAATTTTATTTGGCAGGACTGCCAATTTAGGATGTTATTTTCCACAACAACTTGTATTAAATATTGAGTCATTGACTTCTTATGTACAAAATCTTCAGAAACAATTAACTAAGGTGCATGCACAAGTTTTTGCTTCCCTTCCAGATCCTGACAACACTGAAGGAAGTCACAAGTTGGAACCAGGTGATCAAGTCTATGTAAAAAGACACACCAGAAAGGCTCTTGAACCAAGATTTGACGGACCCTTCCAAGTCCTGTTGACAACACCTACATCAGTCAAGCTTGAAGGAAAGGCATCATGGATACATGCAAGCCATTGCAAAAGAGCAGTATAAAACTCATGATATTGATGTTAATAGTATTAACCACAACGAAGGCATGGGAAAGACTAAATTCTCTAACCCCTTTGAACAATAGATTCGTACAACATCATAGAAAATTAGTGCATGATTTGTTAAATAATATGCAACCTTTGGCAGATTGTTGGATCTGTACCCATTCACCAGTATCAGCTACAAGTATACCTTTTCTAGCAGTTCCCGTGTCAGCAGAAGAAATATTCGCTTGGCCTGATTGTTCAGACAAACTGGCCAACAACCAAACTGGTAATACTAGGCTGTGGAATACTACAATCGCCATACCAATTGTGGGATGGGTAGAATTTCCTTGGTGGCAGGGTAATCTCTCAGGGAGTAATACACATCTACAATATTTAGCATTCAGGGGAGGAAAATGGGTACCTAGAGATAAGACTAGATTAACTGATTTAGGACAGGTCCCCACAGAAAATCTACAGCTCAGTTTCAGTACAACCGTCCCTTCCTCTGATGCTTTTAAACCTGTAGTATTGGAAAGATACATACATAATAGAAAATGGGAACATTCTGAGTTGTTCCCCCAAGGTGATGCAAACAGTTGTACAAGTAAGCCAGGGAACCTGATTTGTAATGAATCCGATGAGTATGTCAAAGGAATGCCTGTATGTGGGAATCCCGCAGCCGGGTACTGTAGTCCTTTGGGACAAAAACCCTCTTGGTGTATGCTTCAGAATGTATCTAGTTTTGTGGATTTGGCTCATAGATTGGTATTACAGCACTCAGCTTTATGGGATCTGCCTGAAGGTACATTTTGGATATGCGGAGAAGGAGCATATAAATGGCTTCCCGTAGGTATAAAGGGTACTTGTACATTAGGACGCCTAACCCCGGCTACTTTCATAATTTCAAATAAACAAGTGAATATGCAAGCCGTGCCCAAGCACACACTGTATAAAAGAGCTGCAGACAATTCACCACGTCCTTCGGGAAGGCCACATATAGTACAGATGGGAATTTCTAACAAAATTGCTAGTACCATTTTTATTTATCCTATGTTAACACAAATGTGGGATAAATTAGTTAGAGCCACGGATTATCTAGATGATCAAATTTGGGATATATTGGATATACTAAACACTAGTATAGCTGTACAGAATCAGCTTATAATAGTCATCAACCAACATACTCTGGTATTGGATTACCTAACTGCCTCACAAGGGGGTATGTGTCAAATCATTGGACCCACCTGCTGTCATTATATAGACCCGAATAGTATTATGAGTATGACATTTAAATTAAAAGACGTACAACGGCTCAGAGATCAGTATGACAAAGACAATGACCAGAACAAGGATAGCTGGTGGTCTGATACCTTCTCATTTCTTAACCCAGCCAACTGGTTCAGAGGGATCAGTGGGTGGATTGCTGGGATTATGCAGAGCATAATACATATAGCTATAATTATTGTAATTATATATGTATTATTCAAGATTGTGCTCAAGGGTATCTCAGTATGCACAGATAAATTTTGTGTAATAGATGCAAGAGTATAAATTTTCTTCTTTATTCTTATGTTATCCTCTAGTGATTCTAATTAATATTACCGTACTAATTTTTGTTTTTATATTTTAGTATACTGCTAAAGAAGAAAATAATTTGCGATAGAAGAATTACTACTAGATTTGATTCTCTTATTAAAATATAAGCGTATATATGTGTAATACCAAAAATAAAGGCTTTGTCTTTGGCCCTGTGGTAATATATAAAAAGAATATGTCAAAGGGGGGAATTGTAGAGATCAGACTGAACCAAAGAATCCATTTTGTCTTCCTCCTGAGAAATCTGATAGATACAGCAAGAAGTATATTTCTGCAAACTTGACATCTTCTTTGTTTTGTTAGTAATCACGCGCGCATTCCTCCTTGAAATTGTAGCTTTTTTATCCACATACCAAATAATTGTAACTACACTAGAATAGACTTGCTTTGTAAGTGATTATGAAATATGAGCGCTTATGCGCATGTCTGAAAAATGTCTAAACTTTTTATCTATATAAAGAAGGGATCGTGCCCAGTGAGGAGAGGCGTGCTCTGAGGCCATCCCTATGTATGAACACACAACCTTTGTGCTGCGTGTCATTTATTCGGATCCCATCCAGGAAGCCAGGGACGGAGAGGACTCAACACACCCTTGCCTTCCACCATTATTGGACGAGGGGTTTCTCTATAAATCATTGATAATAAACAGTATGAATATAATTTTGGACAGTTTCCGCCACCTTGTATGAGACCTCTTGTTGTTTATGTCATTGGGCTGCCTCTCTCTTGCAGCCATTAGTAGCTTTTTGCCCAGGTTGTTTTTGTGACACCGAGCATGTTCTCAACATTTTAGAATGTAGTTCATGGAAGTCTGAGCACTCATGGCTCAGCTGTAATACAGCCATTGTTTTCTTCTGCTCCCCATGATCAGGCTTTGGAAGCCATGTCTTTCTACCTGGACAAATATTCATAAACAAGGGACGTCAGTAATTTATCATATGCAGCGACTCAATAGCATAGACTTAACATAGGAGAAACAAGAGTCAAAAAATAGCTGAACAAAAGAAATACCATAAAAATAGTTTATTGGAAATATAGAATCCACTAAAAAATCATCATAAATAATGGTACAATAGTTGTAATTAGTGACTAAATACAAGGTGCGACTAATATTCCAGGTTCACTGGGCGGAACATTCAATGACATATAGTTGCGGTACTTTGTAACTTATAACCTCTGTGCACATGCTTATCAGTACTTGGTTCCGATGTGCATTAGGTATATGTATTCCAGTGATGCACCATCACCTACTCAACAGCACATCGTACCCCAATATCCCGCAATACTAAGCATGTATATAATATTATAAGGGAATTATTTACCCATAGAAGTTTGTGATAGTCCGTCCAGGTCCTGGATATATGCCCCGACGCGCGTTTCGCGTTGGTGTGTGACCGCTTCCTCAGGGGGTGTGGCTAATAGGGATCACCGTCCATCCTATATAGTGACTAGATCCGGTCATGTGACGTTTAAATTAGTGACCGGTGCGCTAACGTGAACCGCAGAGAGACGCCGTCACTAGCTTCCAAGCCTCCCTCCCAGCAAGAGGTCCCCATCACGTGAGCGGGTCGGCGCCAAGCCCACACCACGCAACAGGGAACCGTCACCAAGAGACAGGCCAGGAACAGCGAACGACGTATATCAGCGCATAAAGTGGCAAGTGCTTTGTGCAAATGAAGAAAGTATTCATACAGAAGAATATTATATAAAGTGAAGTAAGTGATAAATGGTTGCTGCGCAGAAATGTATCGTAGCATGCATAATCTTAATGCATCACAGCCCAATCCCACTACCATACAACATCCAGAAAATCCGGACATTGACGGGAAGGGGCCGCGCAGTAAAACCCTTAAGTGCAATAAAAAATGATGACATATCATACCATAAACATGATGCAATATATAATATAATATCAACAACAAAAAAACACAACACTAAAATATGCAAAAGACATGGACATACATATTCAATGTGGGGGCATTAAATAGGGGGAATAGATTTACTAGAACACACTTAAATACACAATAATAATGGATAGTGCTCAGTGTCCAATTTATAGAAATCCTCCCAAAGGAAATCCATTCCCATCCTTTGATGTTCTCCTCATCCTGAAACTTTATTTATCTTCTTCCATATTGTTTTCTTCCTAATGCCTACTCCCATCATCGAAGATAGTATGAACACGATCAAAAGCATAAGCGCACTAAAATTGGAACAGAGATGCCAAATTAAAAACTGATAGGTTGCATACCTATCAGTTTTTAATTTGGTATCTCTGTTTTAGTGTTGTGTTTTTTTGTTGTTGATATTATATTATATATTGCATCATGTTTATGGTATGATATGTCATCATTTTTTATTGCACTTAAGGGTTTTACTGCGCGGCCCCTTCCCGTCAATGTCCGGATTTTCTGGATGTTGTATGGTAGTGGGATTGGGCTGTGATGCATTAAGATTATGCATGCTACGATACATTTCTGCGCAGCAACCATTTATCACTTACTTCACTTTATATAATATTCTTCTGTATGAATACTTTCTTCATTTGCACAAAGCACTTGCCACTTTATGCGCTGATATACGTCGTTCGCTGTTCCTGGCCTGTCTCTTGGTGACGGTTCCCTGTTGCGTGGTGTGGGCTTGGCGCCGACCCGCTCACGTGATGGGGACCTCTTGCTGGGAGGGAGGCTTGGAAGCTAGTGACGGCGTCTCTCTGCGGTTCACGTTAGCGTACCGGTCACTAATTTAAACGTCACTTGACCGGATCTAGTCACTATATAGGATGGACGGTGATCCCTATTAGCCACACCCCCTGAGGAAGCGGTCACACACCAATGCGAAACGCGCGTCGGGGCATATATCCAGGACCTGGACGGACTATCACAAACTTCTATGGGTAAATAATTCCCTTATAATATTATATACATGCTTAGTATTGCGGGATATTGGGGTACGATGTGCTGTTGAGTAGGTGATGGTGCATCACTGGAATACATATACCTAATGCACATCGGAACCAAGTACTGATAAGCATGTGCACAGAGGTTATAAGTTACAAAGTACCGCAACTATATGTCATTGAATGTTCCGCCCAGTGAACCTGGAATATTAGTCGCACCTTGTATTTAGTCACTAATTACAACTATTGTACCATTATTTATGATGATTTTTTAGTGGATTCTATATTTCCAATAAACTATTTTTATGGTATTTCTTTTGTTCAGCTATTTTTTGACTCTTGTTTCTCCTATGTTAAGTGTGGACAAATATTCGTTGGTTCGGATCCTAAGGCCGGCGTCACACTGACGTTTTAAACGGCCGAGTGCAATGTGATAAAAAATCGCATTGCACTCGGACCAATGTTCAGCTATGGGGCAGCTCCCAGCAGCCGACTTTTTGTCGGCCATTTTCTTCGGTCCGAGACAATCGGCAGCATGCTGCGATTGTCTCGGACCGAGGAAAACTCTGGGCTCACTCGCACCCATATAAGCCTATGGGTGCGAGTGAGACAGCGCACACCACTCGGACATCATCCGAGTGACGTGCGTTAAAAGCGGACCCCAGCAATGGAAGAGATGGAGAAATTCATTTCTCTGCCTCCTCCGCAGCTGTGCTCCGATCCTCCCTGTGCGAGAGAATAGGAGCACAGACGCATGACACTCGGCTCCTGCTCTGCTGCAAGCAGGAGCCGAGTGTCATTAGCATATCGCATCCGATGCTCTCGCATCCGATGCAATACGCTAGTGTGATGCCGGCCTAAGAGGATTATTCTTATGGCTGTATACTATTTGCTGTCCCACAATAAGTTAATGCTTGATAATGTGTCTTTTTTACAGTTGATGGCAGCACCAACATTCGCCATCTTTCCCACATATTTATGTTGCAGTAAGGGAGGAGAAATACATTGTGCATCCAATCCCTTTGGTTCATAATATGGTGCGGTATGACCGCTACATAAATGATATGATCATTGTTTTGTGACGCAGCGGCCGTCCCCCAATTCATCACTTATCTCACTTGGAATTCTTGGAACCTCATATTCACACACACTTGGCATCAGATACTGTCATTTTTGAATCTGCGGATAGTAACTGATAATTATTCCAACAAAATAGACATTTTCAATGTACATTTCACAAACCCGTTGCTGACAATATCACTCTTAATTAAAGGGGTTGTCCGCTCCAAATCAATAAGTCTGCAGTCTCTCTGTGTGACTGGACTTATGAATCCCCCCTGCGCAGGCACAGTGCGCTGCGGGGATTCGCTAGTTTCTGAGCAAGGACCGGAGGGCATGTATGAGGTATACACACTCCAGGCCAGAGCCCGTCTCACTCCATACACTTGTATTCAGCGAGGCTGCGCCCACTGGCCTGGAGGGTATATAAGGCTATGGTCACACTATCAGTATTTGGTCAGTATTTTACATCTGTATTTGTGATCCAAAACCAGGAGTGGAACAAACAGAGGAAAAGTATAATAGAAACACGTGACCACTTCTGTATTTTTGACCCACTCCTGGTTTTGGCTTACAGATACTGATGTGAAATTCTGACCAAATACTGATAGGCTATGGCCACACTAATGCATACATCCTGGTCCTGGCTCAGAAACTGGCGAATCCTCGCAGCGCACAGTGCCTGCGCTGGGGGTATTCATAAGTCTGAAGTCACACAGAGAGACTGGAGTCTTATCTATTTGGATCGTAAGCTAAGAAACGAAAACCTGCAGTCATATAATCCAAAAAACCATTTTTTATTAATAAACAATAAAATTACACAAATAGAAGACCAGACAGTATGTGGTGAGACCAGTAGCTGGAAAATATGCCTAAAGCAACATAAAAAAACTAGTCACCCAGGAACTAACGTCCCCAGTGGTGGTCCGGAATCAGCCCGTACAAATAGAGGGGCATATAGTACAATGCAGGGTCAGTGCATTAGTATAACCAAGAATATCCAACAGTACCGTAGCTATAAATGAAAAGGCAGCACTGAAGTAAGAATATCACCTGCTATGAGGAGTCCGGTCCAACCCAGGGGACGTCAGATAACCCCGACGCGCGTTTCGGCACGTGTACCTTCTTCAGGGGGCGCTTAGGAGGGGGCGCTGAAGAAGGTACACGTGCCGAAACGCGCGTCGGGGTTATCTGACGTCCCCTGGGTTGGACCGGACTCCTCATAGCAGGTGATATTCTTACTTCAGTGCTGCCTTTTCATTTATAGCTACGGTACTGTTGGATATTCTTGGTTATACTAATGCACTGACCCTGCATTGTACTATATGCCCCTCTATTTGTACGGGCTGATTCCGGACCACCACTGGGGACGTTAGTTCCTGGGTGACTAGTTTTTTTATGTTGCTTTAGGCATATTTTCCAGCTACTGGTCTCACCACATACTGTCTGGTCTTCTATTTGTGTAATTTTATTGTTTATTAATAAAAAATGGTTTTTTGGATTATATGACTGCAGGTTTTCGTTTCTTAGCTTACTATGTGTTGGCAGTTATCCGTATTGTCCATACACGGGTGGCGCATCTATTTGGTGTTATAATATTAATATTGGTGTGATCTATATGCGCCACCAATGCTGTCTATTGGAATTTCTATGCTTATCTATTTGGATCGGACAACCCCTTTAATGCCAGGTTTTGTCACCCTAACAACATAATCAAGGGTTTTCCTATAGGTGAACTTATTAGGGTACACAGAAAATGTTCCAATGATGGTTTCTATCAGAATGAGTAACCCAACATTTGTGCGAGACAGAGTTAAAGATGGTATCCTAAATCGCCTTTAAATCTGGCTACAAATATAGTGAATTATTAAGAATGAGCAAATTTGCAATCGTACAGTGGCATGTAAAAGTTTGGGCACCCCTGGTCAAAATTACTGTTATTGTGAACAGTCAAGCAAATGAAGATGAAATGATCTCTAAAAGACCTAAAGTTAAAGATGACACATTTCCTTTCTATTTTATGCAATATATATAGTCACCTTTTACGTTATAAAAATTACAAAAAGAAAATTCTTCCTTGGAAAATTCTTGTAGTTCTGTGAGATTTCTGGGTCGTCTTGCATGCACTGCTATTTTGAGGTCTAGCCACAGATTGTCAATGATCCTCAGATCAGGGAACGGTGAGGGCCATTGGTTAGGCTATGTGCACACATAGGAAAAGTGGTGCAGAATTTTCTGCACAAAATCCGCATCTCCTGGCAGAATCCGCAGCTGCGGATTTTGTGCATTTTTTATGCAGAATTGATGTGGATTTTCTGCGGTTTTTCCCACTGCGGATTTTTATCATGGAGGGGTGCAGAAACGCTGCAGATCCGCACAAAAGAAGTAACATGCACTTCTTTGAAATCCGCAGCAATTCCGCACTGATATTTCCGCACCATCTGCACAGCTATTTTTTTCCCATTGCCTAACATTGTACTGTACGTCACAGTGCGGATCTGCAGCGTTTCTGCGCGGAAAAATCCGCTGCGGATCCGCAGCTAATCCTCATCGTGTGCACATAGCCTAAAACCTTCAGCTTGAGCCTTTTGAGGTAGTCTATTGTGGATTTTGACTTGTGTTTAGAACCATTATCTATTTGTAGAAGCCATCCTCTATTCAACGTCAGCTTTTTTACAGATGGTGTTATGTTTGCATTAAGAATTTTATGAAATGTGATTGAATTCATTCTTTCCTCTACCCGTGAAATGTGTTCCCTGTGCCATTGGCTGTGACGCAACCGCAAAGCATGATTGATCCACTCCCATGCTTAATAGTTGGCGAGATGTTCTGCTCCTGAAATTCTGTGCCCTTTTTTCTCCACACATACCTCAGTGGTCCACAGGACTTGTTTTTAAAATGCATCAGGATTGGTTAGATGTTCTTTTGCATACTTCTGACTTTGACTTTAAGGGGTCATACCCACATGCGAGAAACTCGGACGAGTATCGCACGTCAATACCTGGCACTGCCGCCGGCACTCGGATCAGAGCGTGTTGTGAATTCCGCTCTTGGGCTCCCTCCGGTGGTTGTAAGTGGCATTTTTGCGAGTTCTGCTCTTGGGCTCCCTCCGGTGGTTTTAAGTGGTACTGCTGCTCCTTGGATTTAGTAGTCAGCAGCTGCTTCCACTGATTGTCTTTCTGGCTCGACTATTTAGCCTGGTTCTATCCTTCAGCCTGTGCCAGTTGTCAGTGGTTCCTGGTTGGATTCACATCTCTGCTTGGATTTCCCTGATATTCTGACCAGTTCAGCAAAGATAAGTCCTTGCTTTGTTCTTTTGCAGTCCACTTGTTGTGGACTTAATCTTTCTGCACTTTCTATGTTTTTTCTAGTCCAGCTTGTCAGTATGGATTTATTCAGTTAAGCTGGAAGCTCTGGGAAGCAGATTTACCCTCCACACCTTTAGTCAGGTTTGGAGATTTTTGTAAACTCTGTGGTGGATTTTTCTAGTTTTTAATACTGACCGCACAGTATTCTTTCCTGTTCTATTTATCTAGTTAGACTGGCCTCCTTTGCTACATCCTGGTTTCATTCTGCGTATGTCATTTCCCTCTCCACTCACAGTCAATATTTGTGGGTGGCTGTCCTATCCTTTGGGGATTTTCTCTGAGGCAAGATAGCTTTTCTGTTTCTATCTTTAGGGGTAGTTAGTCCTCCGGCTGTGACGAGGTGTCCAGGGAGTGACAGGAACATCCCACGGCTACTTCTAGTGTTGTGTTAAGCTCAGGAACTGCGGTCAGTACAGGTACCACCTCCTCCAGAGCACGTCCCATGTTGCTCCTAAACCACCAGCTCATAACAGTACAACTGGCCAAAAGTGAATTAAATGCATCTCAAAAGAAGGAAAAGGAAGTTCTGAGCCATTTTTTTCTGCAGTCTGTTTTGTCTTTTTTTTTCCTCTTAATCTCTGGGTGGTTCAGGATTTTGGCGCTGGCATGGATGTTCAGGGTTTGTTTTCTCGTGTGGATCAACTTGCTGCAAGAGTACAGAGTATCCAAGATTATGTTGTCCAGACTCTGGCATTAGAGCCTAGAATTCCAACCCCTGATTTGTTTTTTGGGGACAGATCCAAGTTTTTGAACTTTAAAAATAACTGCAAATTGTTTTTTGCCTTGAAACCCCGTTCCTCTGGTGATTCCATTCAGCAGGTTAAAATTGTCATCTCTCTGCTGTGTGGTGACCCTCTGGACTGGGCATTCTCCCTTGAATCAGGGAATCCGGCATTGCTTAATGTAGACGCATTTTTTCAAGCGCTCGGATTATTGTATGACGAACCTAATTCTGTGGATCATGCAGAAAAGACCTTGTTGGCCCTGTGTCAGGGTCAGGAAGCGACAGAAGTATACTGCCAGAAATTTAGAAAATGGTCTGTGCTCACTAAATGGAATGAGGAGGCTCTGGCAGCAATTTTCAGAAAGGGTCTTTCTGAAGCCCTTAAAGATGTTATGGTGGGGTTCCCCACGCCTGCTGGTTTGAGCGAATCTATGTCTCTAGCCATTCAGATTGATCGGCGCTTGCGCAAGCGCAAAGTTGTGCACCATATGGCAGTGTCCTCTGAGCAGAGTCCTGAGCCTATGCAATGTGATAGGATTTTGACTAGAGCAGAACGGCAGGGATTCAGACGCCAGAATAGGCTGTGTTTTTACTGTGGTGATTCTGCTCATGTTATTTCTGATTGCCCTAAGCGTACTAAGAGGGTCGCTAGGTCTGTTACCATCAGTACTGTACAGCCTAAATTTCTCTTATCTGTGACCTTGATTTGCTCATTATCGTCCTTTTCTGTCATGGCATTTGTGGATTTAGGCGCTGCCCTGAACTTGATGGACTTGGAATTCGCCAGGCGCTGTGGTTTTTCCTTGCAGCCTTTGCAGAGCCCTATTCCTTTGAGGGGCATTGATGCTACGCCGTTGGCCAAGGATAAACCTCAGTATTGGACTCAGCTGACCATGTGCATGGCTCCAGCACATCAGGAAGATTGCCGTTTTCTGGTGTTGCATAATTTGTTGTACTGGGTTTTCCATGGTTACAGGGACATAATCCTGTGCTGGATTGGAAATCTATGTCTGTGACTAGTTGAGGTTGTCAAGGGGTACATAGTGACGTTCCTTTGATGTCAATTTCCTCTTCCCCCTCTTCTGAAGTTCCTGAGTTTTTGTCGGATTTCCAGGATGTATTTGATGAGCCCAAGTCCAGTTCCCTTCCTCCACATAGGGACTGTGATTGTGCTATTAACTTGATTCCTGGCTGTAAGTTCCCTAAGGGCCGACTTTTCAATCTGTCTGTGCCAGAGCATGCCGCTATGCGGAGTTATGTTAAGGAGTCTTTAGAGAAGGGGCATATTTGGCCGTCTTTGTCACCATTGGGAGCGGGATTCTTTTTTGTTGCCAAGAAGGATAGCTCCTTGAGACCCTGTATTGATTATCGCCTTCTTAATAAGATCACGGTCAAATTCCAATACCCTTTACCTTTGCTTTCTGATTTGTTTCCTCGGATCAAGGGGGCTAGTTGGTTTACTAAGATTGACCTTCGAGGGGCATATAATCTTGTTCGTATTAAACAGGGTGACGAATGGAAAACTGCATTTAATACGCCCGAAGGCCATTTTGAATACCTTGTGATTCCTTTCGGGCTCTCTAATGCTCCTTCTGTATTTCAGTCCTTCATGCATGATATTTTCCGCAATTATCTTGATAAATTCATGATTGTGTATTTGGATGATATTTAGATTTTTTCCGATGATTGGGAGTCTCATGTGAAGCAGGTCAGGATGGTATTCCAGATCCTTCGTGATAATGCTTTATTTGTGAAGGGGTCTAAGTGCCTATTTGGAGTTCAGAAGGTCTCTTTTTTGGGTTTTATTTTTTCTCCCTCGTCTATAGAAATGGATCCTGTTAAGGTCCAAGTCATTCATGACTGGATTCAACCCACATCTGTGAAGAGTCTTCAGAAATTTTTGGGCTTTGCTAATTTTTATCGCCGTTTCATTGCCAACTTTTCCAGTGTGGTTAAGCCCCTGACCGATTTGACGAAGAAAGGCGCTGATGTGACGAATTGGTCCTCTGCGGCTGTTTCTGCCTTTCAGGAGCTTAAATGCCGATTTACTTCTGCCCCTGTGTTGCGTCAGCCGGATGTTTCTCTTCCTTTTTAGGTTGAGGTTGACGCTTCTGAGATTGGGGCAGGGGCCGTTTTGTCTCAGAGGAGTTCTGATGGTTCTTTGATGAAACCGTGTGCCTTTTTTTCCAGAAAGTTTTCGCCTGCGGAGCGCAATTATGATGTCGGCAATCGGGAGTTGTTGGCCATGAAGTGGGCATTTGAGGAGTGGCGACATTGGCTTGAGGGAGCCAAGCACCGCGTTGTGGTCTTGACCGATCATAAGAATCTGATTTACCTTGAGTCGGCCAAGCGGCTGAACCCTAGACAGGCTCGATGGTCCCTGTTTTTCTCCCGTTTTGATTGTGTGATCTCGTATCTTCCGGGATCTAAGAATGTTAAGGCTGATGCCCTCTCTAGGAGTTTTTTGCCGCCTGATTCTCCTGGAGTCCTTGAGCCGGTTGGCATTCTTAAGGAAGGGGTGATTCTTTCTGCCATCTCCCCTGATTTACCGCGGGTGCTTCAGGAATTTCAGGCTGATAAACCTGACCGCTGTCCTGTGGGGAAGCTGTTTGTTCCTGATAGATGGACAAGTAAGGTAATTTCTGAGGTTCATTGTTCGGTGTTGGCTGGTCATCCTGGGATTTTTGGTACCAGAGATTTGGTTGCTAGGTCCTTTTGGTGGCCTTCCTTGTCGCGGGATGTGCGTTCTTTTGTGCAGTCCTGTGGGACTTGTGCCCGGGCCAAGCCTTGCTGTTCCCGCGCTAGTGGGTTGCTTTTGCCTTTGCCGTTCCCTGAGAGGCCCTGGATGCATATTTCCATGGATTTTATTTCGGATCTTCCTGTTTCCCAGAAGATGTCTGTTATCTGGGTGGTTTGTGACCGGTTCTCTAAAATGGTCCATTTGGTACCTTTGCCTAAATTGCCTTCCTCCTCTGACTTGGTTCCATTGTTTTTTCAGCATGTGGTTCGTTTGCATGGCATTCCGGAGAATATTGTGTCTGACAGAGGTTCCCAGTTTGTTTCTAGGTTTTGGCGGGCCTTTTGTGCTAGGATGGGCATTGATTTGTCTTTTTCTTCGGCATTTCATCCTCAGACAAATGGCCAAACTGAGCGAACTAATCAGACCTTGGAAACCTATTTGAGATGCTTTGTGTCTGCTGACCAGGATGATTGGGTGGCTTTCTTGCCGTTGGCCGAGTTTGCCCTTAATAACCGGGCTAGTTCGGCTACTTTGGTTTCGCCTTTCTTTTGTAATTTTGGTTTTCATCCTCGTTTTTCTTCGGGGCAAGTTGAGCCGTCTGATTGTCCTGGTGTGGATTCTGTAATGGACAGGTTACAGCAGATTTGGACTCATGTGGTAGACAATTTGACGTTGTCTCAGGAAAAGGCTCAACGTTTTGCTAACCGCCGTCGGTGTGTTGGTCCCCGGCTTCGGGTGGGGGATTTAGTCTGGTTATCTTCTCGTCATGTTCCTATGAAGGTTTCTTCCCCTAAGTTCAAGCCTCGGTTTATTGGTCCTTATAAGATTTCTGAGATTATCAATCCGGTATCTTTTCATTTGGCCCCTCCAGCCTCTTTTGCTATCCATAATGTTTTCCATAGATCTTTGTTGCGGAGATATGTGGTGCCCGTTGTTCCCTCTGTTGATCCTCCTGCCTTGTTTTGGTTGATGGGGAGTTGGAATATGTTGTGGAGAAAATTTTGGATTCTCGTTTTTCGAGGCGGAGGCTTCAGTATCTTGTCAAGTGGAAGGGTTATGGCCAGGAGGATAATTCTTGGGTTGTTGCCTCCGATGTCCATGCCGCCGATTTGGTTCGTGCTTTTCACTTGGCTCGGCCTGGGGGCTCTGGTGAGGGTTCGGTGACCCCTCCTCAAGGGGGGGTACTGTTGTGAATTCCGCTCTTGGGCTCCCTCCGGTGGTTGTAAGTGGCATTTTTGCGAGTTCTGCTCTTGGGCTCCCTCCGGTGGTTTTAAGTGGTACTGCTGCTCCTTGGATTTAGTAGTCAGCAGCTGCTTCCACTGATTGTCTTTCTGGCTCGACTATTTAGCCTGGTTCTATCCTTCAGCCTGTGCCAGTTGTCAATGGTTCCTGGTTGGATTCACATCACTGCTTGGATTTCCCTGATATTCTGACCAGTTCAGCAAAGATAAGTCCTTGCTTTGTTCTTTTGCAGTCCACTTGTTGTGGACTTAATCTTTCTGCACTTTCTATGTTTTTTCTAGTCCAGCTTGTCAGTATGCATTTATTCAGTTAAGCTGGAAGCTCTGGGAAGCAGATTTACCCTCCACACCTTTAGTCAGGTGTGGAGATTTTTGTAACTCTGTAGTGGATTTTTCTAGTTTTTAATACTGACCGCACAGTATTCTTTCCTGTTCTATTTATCTAGTTAGACTGGCCTCCTTTGCTACATCCTGGTTTCATTCTGCGTATGTCATTTCCCTCTCCACTCACAGTCAATATTTGTGGGGGCTGTCCTATCCTTTGGGGATTTTCTCTGAGGCAAGATAGCTTTCCTGTTTCTATCTTTAGGGGTAGTTAGTCCTCCGGCTGTGACGAGGTGTCTAGGGAGTGACAGGAACATCCCACGGCTACTTCTAGTGTTGTGTTAAGCTCAGGAACTGCGGTCAGTACAGGTACCACCTCCTCCAGAGCACGTCCCATGTTGCTCCTAAACCACCAGCTCATAACAAGAGCGTGCGGCCACATAGCAATACATGCAGCCGCACGCAGGGCCGGACTGGCCATCGGGCACTTCTGGCAAATGCCAGAAGGGCCGGTGCCAGTAGTGGGCCGCTGCACTCTTCCCCCCCTCCCCCCGCCAGTGCCACCGCCGCCGCACTCTTCCCCTCCCCCCCGCCAGTGCCACCTCATTCAACTATACCGGCGTCTATGACGCTGGTATAGTTCAATGTAATGATGGAGGAGAGAGCATCTGCTGAAGCTCCCTCTCCCATCATTCCCCGCTCTGCCTCTGACACTGCGTGTGCGCGATGACGTCATATCATCGCACACCTGCTGTGTCCCGGGCAGACTGCAGCCGCCGAGACAGGAGCCAGGAGCCGCGCGGGCAAGAGGAAAGGTGAGGAGAGTGGGGTTTTTTTGTTGGTTTTTTTTTTTTTACTGGACTGTGGAGCCATTATCGGGGGTGGTGGGGGGGATGAGATGTGGGCTGTGCTGTATATACCACCGTGTGGGCTGTGCTGTGTATATACCACTGTATGGGCTGTGCTGTGTATATACCACCGTGTGGGCTGTGCTGTGTACAGTATATACCACTGTGTGGGCTGTGCTGTGTATATACCACTGTGTGGGCTGTGCTGTGTATGTACCACTGTGTGGGCTGTGTTGTGTATATACCACTCTGTGGGCTGTGTTGTGTATATACCACTGTGTGGGCTGTGCTGTGTATGTACCACTGTGTGGGCTGTGCTGTGTATATACCACCGTGTGGGCTGTGCTGTGTACAGTATATACCACTGTGTGGGCTGTGCTGTGTATATACCACTGTGTGGGCTGTGCTGTGTATGTACCACTGTGTGGGCTGTGTTGTGTATATACCACTGTGTGGGCTGTGCTGTGTATGTACCACTGTGTGGGCTGTGCTGTGTATATACCACTGTGTGGGCTGTGCTGTGTATATACCACTGTGTGGGCTGTGCTGTGTATATACCACTGTGTGGGCTGTGCTGTGTATATACCACTGTGTGGGCTGTGCTGTGTATATACCACTGTGTGGGCTGTGCTGTATATACTACTACGCGGGCTGTGCTGTATATACTACTACGCGGGCTGTGCTGTATATACTACTAAGCGGGCTGTGCTGTATATACTACTAAGCGGGCTGTGCTGTATATACTACTATGCGGGCTGTGCTGTATATACTACGCGGGCTGAGCTGTATATACTACTACGCGGGCTGTGCTGTATATACTACTACGTGGGCTGTGCTGTATATACTACTAAGCGGGCTGTGCTGTATATACTACTAAGCGGGCTGTGCTGTATATACTACTATGCGAGCTGTGCTGTATATACTACTTCGCGGGCTGTGCTGTATATACTACTACGCGGGCTGTGCTGTATATACTACTTCACGGGCTGTGCTGTATATACTACTACGCGGGCTGTGCTGTATATACTACTACGCGGGCTGTGCTGAATACTAATACGCGGGCTGTGCTGTATACTACTACGCGGCCTGTGCTGTATACTACTACGTGGGCTGTGCTGTATTATGCAGGCTGTGCTATATACTATACAAGTTGTGCTATATTATATGCGGGCTTTGATATATACTATGGGGGGTATATTGTATTCTATGGGGGAGGCTGTGTTATATGCTATGTGGCTGTGATATATACTATTGCAGCGGTATATTCTATTCTATGGGGGAGGCTGTGTTATATACTATGGGGGGTATATTATATTCTATGGGGAGGCTGTCATATACTATGGGGGGCTGCATTATATTCTATGGGGGCTACATTATATATTATGGGGAGGTGGGCTGTATTATATTCTATGGGGAGCTGTATTAGATTTTATGAGGGATGACTGCATCATACTCTTTGATGGGGCTGCATTATATTCTATGGGGAGGTGGGCTGTATTCTATTCTATTCGGGGCTACATTATATTCTGTGGGGGGCTGTATTATATTTATATTCTATGAGGGGTGATTGCATCATACTCTATGGGGGGCTGCATTATATTCTATCGGGGGTTACATTATACTCTGGGGTGGCTGCATTATACTCTGGGATGGCTGCATTATACTCTGTAGGGTGGTGGCTGCATTATACTGTATCGAGGACTATGGGGAATACATTATACTATATGAAGAACTATGGGGTGCATTATACTATAGGAAGTGAATTGTACTACATGGATGACTATGGCGGTGCATTATACTATATGGAGCGCTATGGAGGAGTGTATTATACTATATGGAGGACTGTGGTGTACTTTATAATATATGGAGGACTATGGGGTGTACTTTACTAAACAAGTAAAATGCTGCATATTCAGATTCTTTTTGCCGGAACAAAAATCATTGTTCTCAGCAGCACATCGTCGGTGTAAACTGTAGATGTGCTGCTGATAACATGATACTGTATGGTGATCTGTTAGTGATCTATTAGTGATCGTTCTGTCCCATCATTCTTTCTCAGACGGTGGAAAGAGGCCGGGAAACAAGCGTTGAACAACTTCAGTATTGTCGATCAAACTCATTTAGCGGCCTGAACTCCGCGCATGTAAATACAACCGAAATGCTTTGTGTGATGTACAGTACAGTATGTTAGCATTTGGGGCCCCATTTTAAACTTTGCCTAGGGCCCCACTTTGCCTAAAACCGGCCCTGCCTACAAATATACAAAGATATTATACAGTCACCATGTGACAAGTGGGCCTGTGTAACTTCAAATGCCAGGGCTGAATTTTAGTCCCAGTCCGGCCCTGGCCGCACGCTCCGCTCCAGCGTGCAGGGTGCAGTGTGCAGTGCCGGATATTGACGTGCGAGACTTGTCCGAGTTTCTCGCATGTGAGTATGAGCTCTAATGGTGAGGATGAAGGAGACTTTTTATTCTGATGACTCTCCCATGAAGGCCGTTTTTGTGCAGGTGTCTCTGAACAGTAGAACAATGTACCACAACTCCAGAGTCTGCTAAATCTTTCAGAAGGTCTTTTGCAGTCTAGTGGAGGTTTTGACTTGCCTCTCTAGCCATCCTACGAGTAGCTCTCACTGAAATTTTGCTTGGTCTATGAGACCTTACTTTCGCCTCCACTGTTCCTGTTAACTGTCTCCTGCTTTGTGAGCCTCCACCATTTTCATTTTCAACTATTAGGGTATGTGCACACGTTGCAGATTGGCAGCAGTTTTTCATGCGGTGTACAGTACCATGTAAACCTATGGAAAACCAAATCTGCAGTGCCCATGCTGCGGAAAATACCGTGCGGAAATGCTGTGGTTTATTTTCTGCAGCATGTCAATTCTTTGTGCGGATTCCGCAGTGTTTTCCACCTGCTCCTCTATAGGAAATCCGCACAAAAAAACAAAGGAAATCTGCGGTAAATCCGCTGGTAATCCGCAGGTAAAACGCACTGCGTTTTACCTACGAATTTTCCAAAAACTGAGCGGAAAAATCCGCACAGAAATCCGCAATGTGGGCACATAGCCTTAGGCAGCTGCTTGGAAGAACCCATGGCTGCAGTTTTTTGCCACAAGGTTAGAGGAGGCTGAGTTTTTATAAAGCCGGGAAATTTGCATCACCTGCCCTTTCCTAACGATAGTAACCGTCAAGGTGGTACACGGTCGGGAACCCTGATGACCATAGCAGCGGATATCTTCCAGTTAGCGGAAACTTATCTCGCATCCCTATCAGCACTTCACATCAGAGGCGTAGAAAACATAAAAGCAGACTACCTCAGCCGGAACAGGCTGCGTCAAGGGGAATGGTCTCTCAACCAACACATGTTCAAAATGATAACAGATTCATGGGGTACACCACAAATAGATCTGTTTGCCACCAGAGAGAACAGACAAGTCAAAAGGTTCGCTTCCCTGAACTTGATGGATCATCCAGACATGTTGGACTCACTTCAGCATCCCTGGATGTTCGAACTAGCGTATGCCTTTCCTCCGATGTCTCTGATTCCACTGGTGATCAGGAAAATCAGGAGGGAAAAAACAAGGGTGATCCTTATCGCATCCTTTTGGCCAAGGAGACCGTGGTTCTCTTGTCTCCAGACCATGTCTCTATGCGACCTGTGGATTCTTCCATCAGACCGGAAGCTGCTGTCCCAGGGCCCTTTTTTCCACCCGCAAGTGAAAGGTCTTCACTTGACGGCGTGGAATTTGAGAGGCAGCTATTAGGTTCAAGAGGGTTTTCAAAACATCTAGTAAACACTCTTTTACTAAGTAGAAAAAAAATCTACCACCCTAATATATAGTAGGGTATGGAAAAAATTCTTACATTTTTATACAGAACCTTTCACTAGACAAGTTCCAGTGGTACCTATTCTAGAATTCTTACAAACAGGTCGAGAATTGGGGTTATCAGTGATCACGTTAAGAGTACAAGTCTCAGCATTAGGAGCCCTATATGGATGCAATATAGCAGCCGATAGGTGGATCTCCAGATTTATAAAGGCTTGTGAACGTAGTAGCCCGGTCCATATTCCACGTTTACCTCCGTGGGATTTAAATCTAGTACTGGAGGCTTTAACCAGCTCCCCTTTTGAACCACTAGATTCCATACCCTCAAACGTCCTAACATATAAAGTAGCCCTATTGGTAGCTTTAACTTCGGCTAGAAGGGTTAGCGACATCCAAGCCCTCTCAGTAGACCCTCCTTTCTTACTAGTATTCCAAGATCAGGTGGTCCTAAAACCAGACCCCTCATACCTCCCTAAGGTGGCATCCACCTACCACAGGTCACAGGAAATATTTCTCCCTTCCTTGTTTGATACACCTGTAACTCCATAACAGCATAAGTTTCACACTTTAGATGTCAGGAGAGCCATCCTGACCTATATAGAAAGGTCTCAGACATGGAGGCAGAGTAGGGCTCTGTTTGTCTCCTTTCAGGGCCACAGGAAAGGACATGGGGTCACAAAAGCTACCTTATCCCGGTGGATCAGAGAAGCTATCTGCTTGGCCTATACATCAAGAGATGAAGTACCTCCAGTGGGCATAAAAGCACGTTCAGCACGAGCTATGGCTTCCTCTTGGGCGGAACAAGAAGATGTACCAATCGATTTGATATGTAAGGCCACAACTTGGTCAACACCTTCTACCTTTTACAACCATTATAGACTTGATCTATCTACATCTTCTGACCTGGCCTTTCGTAGAGCTGTCCTTAGTACAGTGATCCCACCCAGATAATAGTTCTCTGAAAATCTCTCATGTGGGGTGCTGTCGTGGCGAAGGGTAAAAAGCCGGATTACTTACCAGTAATGCTCTTTTAATGAGTCCACGACAGCACCCATTTACTACCCTCCCTAATTATGCACAGTTTCTTTCTTTTAAGCTCACAAATAATGGTTGTATAGAGTTTAAGACATTTATGTTGCTGAATATGAGTAAATACTAAAGCTTTTGCGGTTCCCTTTTTATACTCTGTAAATTAAACTGAGGAGGAGAGGGGACCGCCTCCTTTTATTCTGTAGGTTTCCTGTTCCTGTGGGCGGATCCCTCTCTCTCATGTGGGGTGCTGTCGTGGACTCATTAAAAGAGCATTACGGTAAGTAATCCGGCTCTTCTCCATCTCCTCCGCAGCATTGCTGCGATTTTTTCAGTCTAGAGGATCAGAGCACATTCACTCTCACACCAGAGCTGGAGCCGAGAATCCTTAGCATATCACATAGGATGCTATACACTAGTGTGACCCAAGCCTAACTGTCCACAATAATTTTGACCAGGGTTGCCCAAACTTTTACATGCCACTGTATAATGAACGCCCACCTAGAAGTTCTTATGAACCTACTTTGTCACTGCTTCTTTAATAATAGGGATTATTGAAAAACATCTTAAACAATTACCAAACATGGGTGCGTTTTTTTCACTATAAGGGCACCTTCTGTAAGGTATATTTTATCTCCTAGTTTAATCAAAAGTAGAGATCAACATCAACCTCTTGGCTCAGTTGCTGCAGTTTTTACAGATGTTGAACATCAATATGCTCCATTTGTCAATGTGCTGTAATAACAGCTGAAATTGTTAGATCTATTGATGGGAATATATATAAATTTAGACAGTTCATCAATTGGAATTCCACATATGTGGTCTATCGTATTAACTGTGAAATATGTCATTTGTCATATATCGGTTGTACAACCAGAAAATTAAAACAAAGACTACACGAACATATCAGGGATTCAATGCAGCTAATCCATCCGATGTTTCTAAACAATTCAATAGGATTCACTCAGGTAGTCTCACATCTTTTATATTCTGTGCAATAGAAAAGGATAATAAGCCTGCACGGAGAGGGAGGTGGAAAAGAATGCTGTTCAATAGACAGGGATTTTGGATTTTAATGTTAAATACCTCCCACCCTGCAGGTATTAATGAATAATGAAAATCAGATGTATTTCTTAATTATTAATATACAATCACTGGCCACTTTATTAGGTACACCTGTCCAACTTCTTGTTAACACTTAATTTCTAATCAGCCAATCACATGGCGGCAACTCAGTGCATTTAGACATGTAGACATGGTCAAGACAATCTCCTGCAGTTCAAACCGAGCATCAGTATGGGGAAGAAAGGTGATTTGAGTGCCTTTGAACGTGGCATGGTTGTTGGTGCCAGAAGGGCTGGTCTGAGTATTTCAGAAACTGCTGATCTACTGGGATTTTCACGCACAACCATCTCTAGGGTTTACAGAGAATGGTCCGAAAAAGAAAAAAAATCCAGTGAGCGGCAGTTCTGTGGGCGGAAATGCCTTGTTGATGCCAGAGGTCAGAGGAGAATGGGCAGACTGGTTCGAGCTGATAGAAAGGCAACAGTGACTCAAATCGCCACCCGTTACAACCAAGGTAGGCCTAAGAGCATCTCTGAACGCACAGTGCGTCGAACTTTGAGGCAGATGGGCTACAGCAGCAGAAGACCACACCGGGTACCACTCCTTTCAGCTAAGAACAGGAAACTGAGGCTACAATTTGTACAAGCTCATCGAAATTGGACAGTAGAAGATTGGAAAAACGTTGCTTGGTCTGATGAGTCTCGATTTCTGCTGCGACATTCGGATGGTAGGGTCAGAATTTGGCGTAAACAACATGAAAGCATGGATCCATCCTGCCTTGTATGGAGCATCTTTGGGATGTGCAGCCAACAAATCTGCGGCAACTGTGTGATGCCATCATGTCAATATGGACCAAAATCTCTGAGGAATGCTTCCAGCACCTTGTTGAATCTATGCCACGAAGAATTGAGGCAGTTCTGAAGGCAAAAGGGGTCCAACCCGTTACTAGCATGGTGTACCTAATAAAGTGGCCGGTGAGTGTATATATAAATATATATATATATATTTTTATATATATATATATATATATATATATATATATATATATATATATATATATATACACACTAGCTGAAGAGCCCGGCGTTGCCTGGGCATAGTAAATATCTGTGGTTAGTTATAGCACCTCACTTCTCTCATTTTCCCATCGCGCCTCTCATTTTCCCCCTCACATCTCTCATTTTCCCCCTCACTCCTCTTATTTTCCCCCCTCACTCCTCTCATTCCCCCTAACGCTTGTCATTTCGACCTCACATCTGTCATCACTCCACTATTTTCCCTCACTCCTCTCATTTTGCACTCACACCTTTTCATTTTCACCTCACACCTCTCATTTTCCCCTCAGTATATACATGTTTGTCATCTCCCTTATATATAGTATACACCTGTATGTCATCTCCTGTATATAGTATATTCCTGTATGTCATCTCCTCCTGTATATAGTATATACCTGTATGTCATCTCCCCTGTATATAGTATATACCTGCTTGCTGTATGTCATCTCCTTCTGTATATTGTATATACCTATGTGTCATCTCCTCCTGTATATACACTGTGTGCAGAATTATTGTATTTTGATCACATGATACTTTTTATACATGTTGTCCTACTCCAAGCTGTTCAGGCTTGAGAGCCAACTACCAATTAAGTAAATCAGGTGATGTGCATCTCTGTAATGAGGAGGGGTGTTGTCTAATGACATAAAAACCCTATATAAGGTGTGCTTAATTATTAGGCAACTTCCTTTCCTTTAGCAAAATGGGTCAGAAGAGAGATTTGACGGGCTCTGAAAAGTACAAAATTGTGAGATGTCTTGCAGAGGGATGCAGCAGTCTTGACATTGCCAAACCTTTGAAACGTGATCACCGAACAATCAAGCGTTTCATGGCAAATAGCCAACAGGGTCGCAAGAAGCGTGTTGGGCAAAAAAGGCACAAAATAACTGCCCATGAATTCAGGAAAATCAAGCGTGAAGCTGCCAAGATGCCATTTGCCACCAGTTTTGCCATATTTCAGAGCTGCAACGTTACTGGAGTAAAAAAAAGCACAAGGTGTGCGATACTCAGGGACATGGCCAAGGTAAGGAAGGCTGAAAAACGACCACCTTTGAAGAAGAAACATAAGATAAAACGTCAAGACTGGGCCAAGAAATATCTTAAGACTGACTTTTCAAAGGTTTTATGGACTGATGAAATGAGAGTGACTCTTGATGGGCCAGATGGATGGGCCAGAGGCTGGATCAGTAAAGGGCAGAGAGCTCCACTCCGACTCAGACGCCAGCAAGGTGGAGGTGGGGTACTGGTATGGGCTGGTATCAAAGATGAACTTGTGGGACCTTTTCGGGTTGAGGATGGAGTGAAGCTCAACTCCCAGACCTACTGCCAGTTTCTATAAGACAACTTCTTCAAGCCGTGGTACAGGAAGAAGGTATCGTCCAAGAAAAACATGATTTTCATGCAGGACAATGATCCATCACATGCCTCCAACTACTCCACAGCATGGCTGGCCAGTAAAGGTCTCAAAGAAGAAAAAATAATGACATGGCCCCCTTGTTCACCTGATCTGAACCCCATAGAGAACCTGTGGTCCCTCATAAAATGTGAGATCTACAGGGAGGGAAAACAGTACACCTCTCGGAACAGTGTCTGGGAGGCTGTGGTGGCTGCTGCACGCAATGTTCATCGTAAACAGATCAAGCAACTGACAGAATTTATGGATGGAAGGCTGTTGTGTCATCATAAAGAAAGGTGGCTATATTAGTCAGTAATTTTGGGGGGGTTGTTTTTGCATGTCAGAAATGTTTATTTCTAAATTTTGTGCAGTTATATTGGTTTACCTGGTGAAAATAAACAAGTGAGATGGGAATATATTTGGTTTTTATTAAGCTGCCTATTAATTCTGCACAGTAATAGTTACCTGCACAAACAGATATCCTGCTAAGATAGCCAAATCTAAAAAAAACCCACTCCAACTTCCAAAAATATTAAGCTTTGATATTTATGAGTCTTTTGGGTTGATTGAGAACATAGTTGTTGATCAATAATAAAAATAATCCTCTAAAATACAACTTGCCTAATAATTCTGCACACAGTGTAGTATATACCTGTATGTCATCTCTTCTGTATGTAGTATATACCTTTATGTCATCTCCTCCCATATATAGTATATACCTGTATGTCATCTCCCCTGTATATAGTATATACCTGCTGTGTCATCTCCTCCTGTATATACCTATGTGTCATCTCATCTTTTATATAGTATATACCTGTATGTCATTTCCTCCTGTATATAGTATATACCTGTGTCATCTCCTCCTGTATATAGTATATACCTGTGTGTCATCTCCCCCTGTATATAGTATATACCTGTATGTCATCTCCTCCTGTATATAGTATATATGTCAGGACTCTGAACATTTTTATTACCTTTTGTGCATTACTGCCCTTTTCCAAGATGGCGTCTTTGGTCTCATGTGCACTGTGTCTTCCTGCTATAAAACTCCACCCCAGCCTTCAGTCTGTGCTAGAGTATTCTGCCTTGCATCCTGCTCCTGACTCTGATGACTCCCTGGCTATATACCTGCTCCTGTGAACCTGTATGGTGATCCTGCTACTCTGCTCTGAGTTCCTGCTGCATATACCATTTTCCACTAATCCTCCTTCATCTGCTGCTCGTGTTTACTTCCATCTGCATTTGCTGGACATGTAAGCTGTTGCTGCTCTGCAAAAACTTGAGATTATTACCCAGGCCTCCCTGGTTGAGCTAAGATATTATTTGAACTGCCTTATAAGCATATCTATCTGTGCTTGGACTAAAACAAGGACTTATTCATGTCAAGTGTCCTCAAGAATAATTGTGCTTCATAGACTTTCTGCGTGATTGCATTTTCCTCTGAAGTTTCCTATAAATTGCTAAGCTGCATTTAATATTTACACCAAGTGTTGTGGACTTGTGTTTCTCTCTGCACCTGTTTGAATCACCGTGTGATAATATAGACTTTACCACTTATAAAACTGTGTCCTGTAGTTGTCTTGTTCCATGCAAAGAGTCTCCTGAGTTATCCCTTATAATCATTACAGGATACTCTAGCCTCAAAAGAGGAGACTGCTGGAACAATGACTGCAGAGAGCAGATTAGAGCAGGTGTTTTCCATAATTAGATCACTGCAAAAAGATGTGGAAGGTCTGCAAAAGAAGTTTGGAAGCTTTGAACACAATCAACAAATGTTTGGACAGACTTTGCAGGACTTAAGCACCCGCATGGCAGCCCAGGAAAACAATCTTGCTGGCATAGAGTCCCAGTATGGACGGGCTTTTCAGGACATAAGCACGCAAATAGCTGCACAAGCGACTTTACCCTCTGGGCAACCGCCACCAGCTAGCCCACCTAAGTTGCCCCATTCAGATTTAATGGTGATCGTGACAAATTTCGTGGCTTTGTGAATCAATGTATGCTATATTTTGATGTGCATGCTGACCGTTTTCCTAATGATAGATCCAAAGTATTGTGTGTAATAATGCTGCTGACCGCACGAGCGCTCGCCTGGGCGAATCCGATGATGGAGTCTCGTGACCCACGGTTAAATAACTTGGATGATTTCTTGGCCGCTATGGCATTAATGTTTGATGACCCTAATAGCCGTGCAACCACTGAATCTGCTTTATTGTCTTTACACCAGGCTAAACGTTCTGTTATTGAGTATGCTACTGAATTCAGGAGATTAGCGGTAGATACCAATTGGGACAGTTATGCACAATTGCCTATTTTTAAAAGGGGTCTGTCTAGTATTGTAAAAGATGAACTAGCTCGCTCTGAGTCACCACAAGAGCTAGAGACCTTTATACAGCTGTTAAGACCTGGTGGTTACGGAGTAGCACTGAAATGACCTAGTGGGTAAAACAAATAATGTACTAGCTCTGAGGAGGTGGTAACTTTACTGACCGCAATCCCTACTCCTAACACCAACACTAGAAATAGCCGTGGAGCGTTCCTATCTCTGCCTAGACGCCTCTTCACAGCCTAAGAACTAGCTACCCCTGAAGATGGAAACAGAAAACTATCTCGCCTCAGAGAAACCCCCAAAGGAAAGATAGCCCCCCACAAATATTGACGGTGAGTGAAGAGGGAAATGACAAACTCAGAAATGAAACTAGATTTTAGCAAAGGAGGCCACTACTACCTAAATAGACTCAATACAAAACTCACAAAAATTAATACATATGCGTGGCTGAGAGACAAGGATTGTTATATCTCTCCCAATATTTCTGTCCGAAACAATAGGACAGTCTAGGAAACTCCCCAATAAATACAAAACAACAGAACGGAGTATACAAGTCCCAATACGCATTTTATTTAAAAATTGTATAATTTTATTTATATTATCAAAATATATAATTCAAACTGAGTAATCAAATATAAATACAATACATATAAATAACAGGATTAGTGGAGGAGGAAACACTATAATAGTGGCGGAGCGGATGACAACACCTATCACATCATATCACAAGGACTGCTATTGTGGGAGCCATAGTATGAAAAAAAAAAAAAAAGTTGCAACAGTGCAGGTTATATCACTAGCTAAAGTGCCATAGTGCCTACAGGACTCATCACCTCATATCATATAAAGCAGCTTACCCATTAGGTCTGAGATGTCTCACCACGCTCCACACACCACCCCCTTGACGCACGTTTCGCGGTCGCTTTCTCAAAAAGGGGTTCAAAAAACCCCTTTTTGAGAAAGCGACCGCGAAACGTGCGTCAAGGGGGTGGTGTGTGGAGCGTGGTGAGACATCTCAGACCTAATGGGTAAGCTGCTTTATATGATATGAGGTGATGAGTCCTGTAGGCACTATGGCACTTTAGCTAGTGATATAACCTGCACTGTTGCAACTTTTTTTTTTTTTTTTTTTTTTTTTCATACTATGGCTCCCACAATAGCAGTCCTTGTGATATGATGTGATAGGTGTTGTCATCCGCTCCGCCACTATTATAGTGTTTCCTCCTCCACTAATCCTGTTATTTATATGTATTGTATTTATATTTGATTACTCAGTTTGAATTATATATTTTGATAATATAAATAAAATTATACAATTTTTAAATAAAATGCGTATTGGGACTTGTATACTCCGTTCTGTTGTTTTGTACTACCTAAATAGACAGAGAAAGAAAAGGCTACTGTGCGGTCAGTATAAAAACTAAATGTCCACGCACAGTTTACAAAAATAACCTCCACACCGACTCACGGTGTGGAGGGGCAAATCTGCAACCCCAGAGCTTCCAACTAGCCGGAATATTTCATAATGACAAGCTGGACAAAAGAGACATAACTTAAACTGAACAAAAGGTCATAGGCAGGGAAACACCCAAAAACTAGCAGAACTTATCTTAAGCTGAAATGGACTGGCCAACAGAGAACTTCCAGGAAAGGACTGAATCCACAGGAAGGAACATTGACAGCTGGCATCCACTACAGCCCAAAGCCCAGTTAAATAACAAGGCCAGGGAACCGATTAGTGAAAGCAGCTGCTAAGTACCACTTGAAACCACCAGAGGGAGCCCAAGAGCAGAACTCCCAAAAATACCATTTGCAACCACAGGATGGAGCCCAAGAACGGAACTCACAACATACAGCATTGTGTGCGCATAGACATTCGCCTTACTGAGCGTAGGCAGGAGAAGTTTGCTGCATATAACCGCATTTCTAACTTTTCCCTTCCTTCCAAAGAGCCTGCAGGTAAAACATCTCGGGAGGAGGAGGCGGTGCCCATGCAAATTGACTCCGTTCAGAGGTGCGAGATCAATGAGCGCCGGGAGCATCGCCTTTGGGAAAGTCTATGTTTCTACTGCGGCCAGTCTGACCACTTCTTGATCAATTGTCCTAAGTGTCCTAGACAGCCTAACAAGGTGCTAGCAGCAGTAGGGGAGTATGACAACTGTGATGATGAATCTGACATCTCTGAATGTAGCCTGCCTTTAAACGCTGTATTCCATTCACTTTCTATGACTTAACCCCCCAAGGAGCTGAAGGAAAAGAACTCTCACTGTTCTCTCCCTAGTAAGATCCTGTGTTCAGGACAGTGGATTTCCAGTGCAGCTATGATTGACTCTGGTGCAGGTGGCAATTTCATGGATATCGCATTTGCCAAGGAACATGGTATTGAAATTCAGCAAAGAGCCTCTCCAATTACCATGGAAACAGTGGATGGGTCACCTTTAATCTTTGGGCCTGTGGATCAGGAGACCGTACCCCTTGAAATTGTGTTGGAGCCTAATCATCAGGAGCAACTTTCTTTCTTGCTAATTTCTTCTCCTCATTTTCCTGTGATTTTAGGCATTCCTTGGTTGCATTCTCAGAACCCAATTATCAACTGGGAGACCAAGGAGATTATCTTTCCAACAAGGAGCAGCTCAGCGTTAACAGAAGCTGTCCCTGAGTCAATGGCTACGGAATCACATGTACAGGTATTTTCTCTACCTACAGCATATAAAGAGTTCTCTGACATCTGTGACAAGAAGAATGCAGATCAGCTTCCTCCACACAGGCATTATGACTGTCCCATTGAGCTGCTTCCTGGGGCAGCTATTCCTTTTGGTAACGTATACCCTTTGACGGCACCTGAGCTTCAAGCCTTAAAAGAGTATATTGATGAAAATCTGGCCAAAGGCTTCATACGTCCTTCTTCCTCACCAGCAGGGGCACCTATATTTTTTGTAAAAAAGAAGGATAGGACCCTGAGACCCTGTGTTAACTATCGGGAACTCAATAAGGTAACCGTACGAAACCGTTACCCTTTGCCTCTGATTCCCGAATTACTGGACAGAGTCCGCCATGCTAAGGTGTTCTCTAAACTGGATCTTCGTGGGGCTTATAATTTGGTGCGTATTCGTCCAGGGGATGAGTGGAAGACAGCATTCAGATGCCGGTATGGACACTTTGAATATCTTGTGATGCCCTTCGGGCTTTGTAACGCCCCTGCAACGTTTCTACACCTTGCTAATGACATTTTCAGAGATTTGTTGGACCAGTTTGTGGTGATCTATTTGGAAGATATACTAATCTTTTCTGACTCTTTACAGGAACATGAAGAACATGTCAAAACTGTTTTAAGACGTCTGAAAGAGAACCATCTGTATATTAAGCCGGAGAAATGCGAGTTCCATCGTTCTGAGATACAGTTCTTAGGTTATATCATCTCTCCCCAGGGGCTGAACATGGAATCTGGTAAGATTCAGGCTATCCTTGACTGGCCGGTACCCAAGAACGTTAAGGAGGTCCAATGTTTTATTGGTTTTGCAAATTTCTACAGACGCTTGATTCGAAATTTTTCTGATATTGTCCGTCCCATTACTTCCTTGACAAAGAAGGAAAAGTCCTTTAAGTGGTCATCACAGGCTCATGAAGCTTTTGATCGGCTTACGATCTGTTTCACATCAGCACCGCTGTTGATACACCAAGATCCACTGTCGGACTGGGGCACCGGGATACCGGAGAATCCTCCGGTGGGCCCCGCCCCCAGCCCCTGCCTCCTTCATTTGTGCCTGCCCTGCATGCTCATTGCTGTGGCGAGCAGTGTGCACTTTATTGTATAGCCGGCAGCGGCTGGCAGACTGCACAGGTGATGGGAAGTGCAGGCGCAGCTCCTTCACATCACCTGCTGCCGCTGCCGGCTTCTATTACTCTGCCAGGAGTTGTGTGTGTGCAGATTGCCGACCCTCACTTCAGCCAGCACAGTCAGCAGAGCAGCTGACTGTGAGACTGAGTCTGAGAGGAGACACCACACACACACAGAGCTGACCCGCAGTCACCTGTCTCCTGTGCTCTGTCCCTCTGCTCCTCTTCCACAAAGCCCTGGGCAACAGTGTAAACGCTGATTGGCTGCAATTCAGCCAATCAGCGTTAGTTTTCTTTGTGTGAGCTCACAGCACAGCTCAGGCAAGGAGCTGTGCTGTGATTGGTCAGCTGTCCTTCCCAAGCAGCACACAGCACGGCCATGTATTGGGCAGTGGAGCAGAGGGATGGCTGCAGTCAGTGTGACTGTAAGTACAGAACTATATGATGCCTGCACCCTGAGTAGATCTCTGGCCACACAGGCAGTTAGGGGAGGGGGCCCCATGCATCCTAAAGGTAACGGGAGGGGGCCCACAGTGATATTCTAATTTTCTTGTGGGTCCCCTCCCCCATTGTGTCAACCGCCTCTATTTTACTGTGGCTCCCCTTTCCCTCTCTGAGAAGGCCCATAGGAAAATAGAGATGACACAGTGGGGAGGGGACACACAGGAAAATAGAGGTGACACAGTGGGGGAGGGGGCCCATGGGAAAATAGAGGTGAAACAGTGGGGGAGGGGGCCCACAGGAAAATAGAGGTGATGCAGTGGGGGAGGGGGCCCACAGGGAAATAGAGGTGACACAGTGGGGGAGGGGGCCCACAGGAAAACAGAGGTGACACAGTGGGGGAGGGGGCCCACAGGAAAACAGAGGTGACACAGTGGGGGAGGGGGCCCACAGGAAAATAGAGGTGACACAGTGGGGGAGGGGGCCCACAGGAAAATAGAGGTGACACAGTGGGGGAGGGGACACACAGGAAAATAGAAGTGACACAGTAGGGGAGGGGGCCCACAGGAAAATAGAGGTGACATAGTGGGAGAGGGGGGACACAGGAAAATAGAGATGACACAGTGGGGGAGGGGGCCACAGGAAAATAGAGGTGACAGTGGGTGAGGGGGCCCACAGGAAAATAGAGGTGACAGTGGGTGAGGGGACCCATAGGAAAATAGAGGTGACAGTGGGGGAGGGGGCCCACAGGAAAATAGAGGTGACACAGTGGGGGAGGGGGCCCACAGGAAAATAGAGGTGACAGTGGGGGAGGGGGCCCACAGGAAAATAGAGGTGACATAGTGGGGGAGGGGGCCCACAAGAAAATAGAGGTGACACAGTGGGGGAGGGGGCCACAGGAAAATAGAAGTGACACAGTGGGGGAGGGGGCCACAGGAAAATAGAGGTGACAGTGAGTGAGGAGGCCCACAGGAAAATAGAGGTGACAGTGGGGGAGGGGGCCCACAGGAAAATAGAGGTGACAGTGGGGGAGGGGGCCCACAGGAAAATAGAGGTGACATAGTGGGGGAGGGGGCCCACAAGAAAATAGAGGTGATACAGTGGGGGAGGGGGCCACAGGAAAATATCATCAGCCTTACATGTATGGCGCGTGGTAAATCCCTCTGTCAATCTCTGACAGCAGCATATTACACATGCCAACATGCGTGCGCATCATTCTCTCACCCATTGGCGCGCATGATGTGATCGTGGGTCGCTGATGGGTTGTAATGACAGCCAGGGGTCTTCTTCCTGTGGCCCCACTTTAAAGGAGACTGTGATTTCAGCTATATGCAGTGATGCTGTGGCATCACTGTATATAATAGCACATGTGATCGGATGATCACATTTTCATGTCCTCTAAGGGGCTAACTGTACCAGTGAAAGGTAAAAACAAAATTTAAAAAATTCCTAAAAATTCAAATCACCCCTTTTTATCCAATTGAAAATAAATATATTTAAAAAATAAAAAACACATATTTGGTATTGCTGGGTTCAGAAAAGTCCGATCTATCAAAATATAAAAACAATTAACTCGATCAGTAAACACCGTAAACAGAAACAACTCAAGAACGCCAAATGTCCTTTTTTCTGTTCGCCACAATTACACAAAAAAGCTATAACAAGTGATGAAAAAAATCACATCTATCCCAAAATCATACTAATAAAAACAATGTCTCGCCCCAACAGAAAGCTTCCTTGTGTGTAATAAAATACGCAGCAGTCGCCGTCTTCTGCCGCTGTGTCGTTGCTTGTGTCTTCTTCATTGCAGTGGAATATGGCCTCCTGTGTGGTGTAGTATATAGAGGATCTGTCGGCTCTCCTGTGTGGTGTAGTATATAGAGGATCTGTCAGCTCTCCCGTGTGGTGTAGTATATGGAGGATCTGTCAGCTCTCTTGTGTGGTGTAGTATATAGAGGATCCGTGAGCTCTCCTGTGTGGTGTGGTATATAGGATCTATCCTGTGTGGTATTTTTAAACGGCATGGTGGGCCCCAAGAAAGATTTTTCTCTGGTGGGCCCAAGGTACTCCAGTCCGACGCTGCCCAGATCCAACACTTTCTTTCATTGTGGAGGTGGACGCTTCTGATAATGCTTTGGAGGCTATTCTCTCCCAAAGAACTGGAGAGAAGGGTCTGCTACATCCTTGTGCTTTCTTTTCCCGTAGACTAACCTCAGCAGAGAAGAATTACGACGTGGGAGACAAGGAATTGCTGGCTATTATTGCGGCTTTCAAAGAATGGAGGCATCATCTGCAAGGAGCTGCACAACAGATCATAGTGCTAACTGACCATCACAATTTAGAGTTCCTTAGATCCGCTAGATGTCTTTCTCCTCGTCAGGCTCGTTGGAACTTATTTTTAAATCAATTTAACTTTGTTATCTCGTACCGTCCAGGTTCTCATAATGGGAAGGCTGATGCTTTATCCCGAATCCATGCTGCAGATTCCGTACCTGGAGCCCCGTCCAAGACCATTCTATCTGATGCCAATTTCATCGGAGTTATCCACGATCAGGACTTGTGGAAGGAGTGCAGGGAGGCCTATGACGGTGATGTATTTCTGGCCAACCCACCTGTGGATATTAATCTTGTCTTTAAGGGTGGCATGTGGTTCAGAGATCGACGTATCTACGTCCCTGAGGTCATCCGTCTGCAGATCCTCAAGTTGGTGCATGACTCCAAGTTGGCTGGTCACAGGGGGGTACAGAAGACACAAGAGTTCCTGAGCCGTTTCTTCTGGTGGCCAACTTGCCTGAAGGATACCAAGGACTATGTTCTCTCTTGTGAGGTATGTGCTCGTTACAAGACTCCTCATGTGGCACCTACGGGTCTTCTACAACCATTACCTGTTCCGTCCCGCCCTTGGGGGTCTATATCAATGGACTTTATTGTGGAGCTGCCTACATCGGGGGGCATGAATACAATCATGATGGTAGTTGATCGCCTGACTAAAGCTGCATATTTTGTTCCGTGCATCGGCCTCCCCTCAGCTAAAGATACAGTGAACTTGGTTATACAGAATGTCTTTCGGTTGCATGGGATTCCGGATGAGATCATCTCTGACCGTGGAGTACAGTTCACTTCAAGATTCTGGAAGGGGTTTTGCTCTGCACTCAATATTAATGTCTGTCTCTCTTCCGCTTATCATCCCCAGACAAATGGTCAGACTGAGCGTACCAACCAGACGCTGGAACAATATCTAAGATGCTATGTCCGCCATCTCCAGGATGATTGGTTGGAGTTGCTGCCGTTAGCTGAATTTTCATATAACAATTCTCAGAGCTAAATTTACACCTTTCTTTGCCAATCTGGGTTATCATCCGTGTATCTTACCTAGGTCTCCAATTAATTCTCCGGTTCCGGCAGTGGAGGAAAGGCTGACTGCGATGAGGCAAAATCTGGAGGTTCTGAAGGAATCCCTGACCACAGCTCAAGAACGTTATAAGAGATCGGCTGATAGATTACGTAAACCTGCACCCATGTTCAAGGTAGGAGATTCCGTGTGGTTAGCAACTAAGAATCTGAAGTTAAACGTTCCTTCACAAAAACTTGGACAGAAATTCATTGGCCCTTTCAAGATCAAAGGTATTGTGAGCTCTGTGGCCTGCCGGCTGAAGTTGCCTAGGACTATGAAGGTACATCCAGCTTTTCATGTATCTTTACTAGAGCCTGTATCTCCTAATACCTTCCATGGACGTGTTAAGCCACCTCCGCAGCCTGTGGTGATTGATGGGCAAGAACATTTTGTGGTGGAGGAAATTGTTGATTCCAGGATTCGCAGAAATCGGCTCCAATATCTGATAAGATGGCAGGGATATCCTGAGGAAGACTCTTGGGAACCTGTGGAAAACATCAATGCCCAACAGAAGATTTCTCATTTTCATCAGAGATTCCCTGAGAAACCAGGTCCAGGATCATCCTGAGGCCACTTCTAAGGAGGGAGTAATGTCAGGACTCTGAATATTTTTTATTACCTTTTGTGCATTACTGCCCTTTTCCAAGATGGCGTCTTTGGTCTCATGTGCACTGTGTCTTCCTGCTATAAAACTCCACCCCAGCCTTCAGTCTGTGCTAGAGTATTCTGCCTTGCATCCAGTTCCTGACTCTGATGACTCCCTGGCTATATACCTGCTCCTGTGAATCTGTGTGGTGATCCTGCTACTCTGCTCTGAGTTCCTGCTGCATATACCTGTTTCCAGTAATCCTCTATTATCCTAACTATTACCCAGGCCTCCCTGGTTGAGCTAAGATATTATTTGAACTGCTTTATAAGCATATCTATCTGTGTTTGGACTAAAACAAGGACTTATTCGTGTCAAGTGTCCTCAAGAATAATTGTGCTTCATAGACTTTCTGCATGATTGCATTTTCCTCTGAAGTTTCCTATAGACTGCTAAGCTGCGTTTAATATTTACACCAAGTGTTGTGGACTTTAGTTTCTCTCTGCACCTGTTTGAATCACCGTGTGATAATATAGACTTTACCACTTATAAAACTATGTCCTGTAGTTGTCTTGTTCCATGCAAAGAGTCTCCTGAGTTATCCCTTATAATCATTACAATATACCTGTATGTCATCTCCTATATATAGTATATACCTGTATGTCATCTCCTATATATAGTATATACCTGTAAGTAATCTCCTCCTGCATATAGTATATACCTGTGTGTTATCTGCTCCTGTATATAGTATATACCTGTGTGTCATATCCCCTGTATATAGTATATACCTCTGTCATCTCCTCCTGTATATAGTATATATCTGTGTGTCATCTGCTCCTGTATATAGTATATACCTGTGTGTCATCTCCCCTGTATATAGTATGTACCTGTGTGTCATCTCCTCCTGTATATAGTATATATCTGTGTGTCATCTCCCCTGTATATAGTATACAGTATATCTGTGTGTCATCTCCTCCTGTATTAGACCTCGTTCACACATTATTTGGTCAGTATTTTTACCTCAGTATTTGTAAGCTAAATTGGCTGCCTGATAAATCCCCAGCCAACAGGAAGCCCTCCCCCCTGGCAGTATATATTAGCTCACACATACACATAATAGACAGGTCATGTGACTGACAGCTGCCGTATTTCCTATATGGTACATTTGTTGCTCTTGTAGTTTGTCTGCTTATTAATCAGATTTTTATTTTTGAAGGATAATACCAGACTTGTGTGTGTTTTAGGGCCAGTTTCATGTGTCAAGTTGTGTGTGTTGAGTTGCGTGTGGCGACATGCATGTAGCGACTTTTGTGAGATGACTTTTGTGTGGCGACATGCGTGTAGCAACTTTTTGTGTGTCGAGTTGCATGTGACAGGTTAGTGTAGCAAGTTGTGTGCAGCAAGTTTTGAGCATGGCGAGTTTTGCGCGTGGCGAGTTTTATGTGTGGTGCCTTTTGAGTATGTGCAAGTTTTGTGTGAGGCAACTTTTGCATGTGTTGCAACTTTTGTGCATGTGGCAATTTTTCCGCGTGTGCAAGTTTTGCGTGTGGCGAGTTTTCCATGAGGTGAGTTTTGCACGTGAGCCTAGTTTTGCATGTGGAGAGGTTTGCATGTGGCGAATTTTGCGAGTGGCGACTTTTGTGTTTCGACTTTTATGTAGCGAGGTTGGTGTATGTGTGGTGAAATGTGTGCTGAGGGTGGTATATGTGTTCAAACACGTGGTAGTGTGTGGCGCATTTTGTGTGTGTGTTCATATCCCCGTGTGTGGTGAGTATCCCATGTTGGGACCCCACCTTAGCAACTGTACGGTATATACTCTTTGGCACCATCGCTCTCATTCTTTAAGTCCCCCTTGTTCACATCTGGCAGCTGCCAATTTGCCTCCAACACTTTTCCTTTCACTTTTTCCCCATTATGTAGATAGGGGCAAAATTGTTTGGTGAATTAAAATGCGCAGGGTTAAAATTTCGCCTCACAACATAGCCTATGACGCTCTCGGGGTCCAGACGTGTGACTGTGCAAAATTTTGTGGCTGTAGCTGCGACGGTGCAGATGCCAATCCCGGACATACACACATACATACACACACACACACACACACACACACACATTCAGCTTTATATATTAGATATATATTTATATATAGTTTAATTTGTGGATCAAATCTTTGCATATTTGCATACTTTAATATGTGTTTTTTTTCTCTGTCATGTTGTTCATACTCACCTGATTGAGATTATAATCAAATTCTGAATGCATATATGTAATAAAACAAAAATAAAAAAAAATATCCCTCACCTGTTCGTCATTCTTTCCCACTCTGTAATTCATGTCTGGGTGATGAATAGTTTTCAACCTGGATGGTTCTAAGATGCAATTGACCAGGATGAGAACCAATGCTGAATGAGCTGCTGTGACCGCCAGTGACATCATCGAGGTTACCGCTGGTCAGTGAGGCTGCGTTCCCACCTGGACTGAACTGCGGTGACCTCGGTACGGTGGAAAAAGTCACTGAGCTCACCGCAGTTCAGCTCAGTGAGTTCACCGCAGTTCACAGTTCACAATATGAATTCCACTTGCCACAGCCACAGGACAAGTGGAAAAAGTTGATAGTAGTAATAGTCCCATCAGATGACATCCGAGTGCAGTTCGATTACCGCAATCACATAGAATGGAGAAATTACGTTCTCCGTCTTCTCCACACCTGTGCTGCAATTCTTTCATGCAAGAGAATCAGATCACAGTATGATGACACTCGGATCACACTCTGACAGAGTTTGAGCCAAGTGTCATTAGCATATTCTTCCCGATACTCTCACCTGAGAGAACTGGTCAGAAAGTAGCTGTCCAGATGCCTGATTAGACGTGCGTCCATTCTCTACCATTCTTATATGTTGTGATGCAGTGACCCCTGTAACAGGTAGGGGGTGCTGCATGGTCTCCCCAGTATGCGCACGGAGGCGTATTGAGGCTGTGAGAATGCATGGCAGTTGTATGCATGGATGTGATAGTGAGACAGTGTCCGGCATTGTGGTTAATGAGAGGTATGTGTCGCAGAGGAGGTCTTCTGCGCTGTAAGTTTTCCTTGATATGGGGAGATGCTCCCTACAATGCAACCCGGAGTATTTGGTCTTTGGTGCATATGAGCACTAAGATGTTGTTTAGTGAATCTGGGTCCGGGTTGCGGGTAGTTATGAGAGATGGGAGGGTCTGGCAACCCACATACCTCACCACTGGGTGAGGGTGCTCACTGTACCCCTTTTTCCTATTCGTCAGTGCGGGTATTTTGAGAACCTGCAATGATGTCAGGATCACGTGACCAGCCCATGTGATCCATACCTCACCTGTGGGAGTGGTTACAGGTACATAATGTGACCAGGGTGTGGGTCACATGTTCCTGTAGGTTCCTGTGTGGTCTAAGTGTGTAGACCTGAATGGTACAGGTGCAAGGTCCTGAGAGAAACCTCGGTGTTGGGTGTGCTAGCCCTGAAGAGCACGTGGTGGGACTTTGCTACTGTTGTCCTGGGTATTGGACGGTCCCAGCCGGATCCCTGAACAGCACGAGGTGAGGACAGTGATCGGCAGAGCCAGTAACAGGTCCCGTGTGGTACTGCCAGTGGAAAGCCTGCAGCACGGACAAGCAGGTAATACCAGACTGTGTGTTTGGCTCCAGAGCGAGCCTGAATATTGGACTCGACTAAGAGTGTATGGCCACAGTCCTGATGGAACAGAGTCACACTGTGAACATTGTTACTTTGTTTTGCTGTGCTATGAAGATTGTTGTTTTGTGTTTTCTGCCACTGGGGTTTATGGAGTAATAAACCCAGTTGAACTTTTGGAAGAAAATACGGTCTTGTGTGCTAATACGCTGCCAAGCGAGTATTCCCCAAACCCGTAAGTAAGTGCAATCTTACAATGTTTTTAATCGTTTTTGTTGCTGCTCTTTACCACTTATGTTTTATCTGAACAATAAACTTAATTTTTGTGGAATACTATGAGTGCTAGTTTCTTTGTGGCTCTATTATAATTATCACCGGTGTTTGACATTGATTTCAGTGACCCAAAGAGCTCTGAGACTCTTTACCAGCTGTGAGTTTATTTGAAAAACAAAAAAATAACATCTTTATGACACTTAAATCCAATTTGCATAATATTTGGAATATCGTGTATATAAACACCGGTATATATGTTCCTACATTAAAAATAAAGACATTTAAAAAAATCTGTATATTTTGTAGCGCTGCATCCATAAAAGACCTGTCTAGCAAAATTGTCAAAATATAAAAATTATTAACCGTTATGATAGAGAGAAGAAAACTCCAAATGTTGTTTGTACTCAGAAATTGGTGTCAATAGACACATGAGCTCATGAACACAAAATAAGCCCTCACACAGCTCCATAGACAGAAATATAAAAATCTATGCAAACCATAATCGCACTTACCTGAAGAAATATGTTTTAACATACAATAAATGTTATGACTCTTGAAACGTGGCAATAAAAAAGTGGAAAAAAATTATTTGTCCCAAATGCAAGGAGTTAAAATGGAACTTTACTTTTGTCAAGTTTTGCATAAATCAATAGTACAGGAAAACACATGAAACTTTATAATATATTTTATAAGATAAATCTGATTCCTTCCTAACTTACCAGCCACTTCTTCCTCCCCCCCATGCCTCCTGAACTTGTCATCAACTAAAAGAAAAGCAGCTCAAATCTGTGTCCCCGTCGTGGCATATGTTTGAAATCCCCTCAAAACGGGGTCCGGATGTATGCGCTGACGGGGCCATAGACTGTAATGATGAAGACAGAGACAATGTGTGCTCTGACATGCATCATTTTTAGGAGTATCGATTACTGGAGGTGGACAACCAGACGTACTAAAAGACTGTGTTTTGTGGGGGATTTAGGACGCATGCCCCTTACTCAGAAGAGGAAAAAACGGTGCACACTCAGGTCATGGACAGGGAGGTGCTGGTAAAATGGACCTTGTGGCCCAAATAATCACGTATCAAAAATTACCGCACACTCAAAATTGGTATGATGCAAAAAGTGTTGAACAAATGTATTTGTGATAACAAAAGAGGTTGCGACAGAAAATTACGTGCAGATAGAAACCCAACGTTTCGACCCTCCCGGGTCTTACTCATGGGGTTACTGAGGAAATAAAGAAACAATATCAGATTTCACATAGCAACATCAAATAAAGAGAACAATATAAAACAAGAACACATAGCAGTAATTATAGAAACAGCAAAAAATTAAACATAGAAAAGAATACGAAAACATGCAGCCAGAGATAGTCACCGACTACTAATAAGAAGTAAAATTGCTCAGTCTATGATGTATCGTTTTTTAAGATAAGGTAGCGTTAGAATTGTAGGAAATAATAGGTGTCGCTCGAGCTGATTACCTTGGTTTCCGAATAGATAAGAATAGGTGGCAAAGGTTGAGGGCAAGTGGACAATCCCCTCAGTGCATATTCTGTAAGTGTGATAAAAAATAGCAGTATTATAGAGGTATACTTAGGTATAAAATGAAGAGACAGACTGCAGGTTCATAGCTCATAATACTCTATGGAAAAGGAAGGAGGAGGAGATGAGCAGAGCGAAAACAGGCAGAGGTAGACACAGAAAGATTGTGTTGAGCTTTCCAACAAGTCTTTTACTTCCCATCAGAGCTAGATTCACATCCAGACAACTCAGTGCCGCTGTGTTGTGTCCACCTTTCTGCTGCTGCTTATATCTGTGCAATAAAAAGAATGAAGAGAGGAAGAATACCTCCTTTAATGCTGAACTGTGTAATGGGGAGATCATGCCAGGCGACATGTTGCTTGTGCTACTATAAGCCGCCTTAAATGTGTCACCTCACCATGCTCTGCGGCGTCTCGGGGCTTGTCTTCCATCAAGCACATCTGGGACATCAATGATCGGCAAATGCAAAGGGAGCTACTAGTAGTGGATCTTGATGATTTGCTTACCCAAGTGCATTGAGCATGGCAGAACATTCCTCAGATAACCTCTTGGATATCAGCCACAGTGTGTACGTGCGTCTATTTCTGTGCATGGAGCTTATTCTCGATAGTGAAAAAGTCAGGTTGTTTTGAAATAGTTTTTTTTTTTTTTTTCATCAGTTACATGTCATTTACATTTCCATCGATTCTGTGACTGTTATAATTGACATCAGCATGACGTTGGCAGTGACACCTCGTCAACAGAGCAGACTGGGAGTGAAAGAGCTGCTCTGTGAATGTGAGGCCAAATGAAGCTGGAGAATCTATCTGTAAATACTTAGCCCAGAGCTTAAAAGACCCCCAAAATCCCAGGTAACCCCTTTAAGTTTATTGTTTAGCTTCTACTGCTAGTACATGTTACGATAGGGCTTACTGTAACGTATACTTATCTACAGCAACAGATCAAAACAATTTCCTACTTTTTATAAAGATTAAATTGGAGTTTTGGAAATGCTGAATGTGAATGCTGGTGCCATAGTGGTGGAGTAAAATGTACTGTTAAAATATAAAATAGTGTAGTAATAAAGTATAACCATTAATACAGTATGAACATTAACTAGTTGACGGACAGAAGTCCAGTATAGATTTATTTTCACACTAAGCACATTTTTGTCTGCTTGTTTTTATTTGTGTTGGTCTATTGTCTTTGTATTATTAGCTTGCATTGGATTCAATTGGCTTCTGTCAGCTTCAGTTGTAAATTTCCTCGAGCACAGCTGATGGAGCATTACAATGCCATTGATTTCAATGGTAATGCTGTCAGCTTTGCTCAGAAATGCAGAAATCTCTGAAGCTGAAGGGGCAAAGCTTTATTCAAAGGACTTGCAGCCCTTTTCTCAGTCACCAGTAAGCCAGTTGCAGACCTGTTAAAGCATTGATATATCAAACTGGTCCATATATACAGATCAGTCATATCATTAAAACCATTGACTAGTGAAGCACATAACATTGATGATCTTGTGACAATGGCACCTGGGAAGGAGTGGGATATGTTAGAAAGCAAGTGAAAAGTCAGTTCTTGAAGAAGCAAAACTAGAACTGTTAGGGTACGACTCCACGGGCCGTATTGTCGGAGCTTTTGACCGAGCAGAAAGCCTGCACCGCCCAAAACCCTGCCCCCTTCTGTACTCCTGGTGATTCCGGATGTGTTCATCCGGAATCGCCGCCCCTATACATAGGACTGTGTTATTTACCTTGCGGAGATGAAGCGTCGCCGTAAGGTAAACAGACATTCTGCGGTCTAGAAAGACACGCCGCATGTCCGGTTACACAGGGCCGCCGGAGGCGTGTTCACACGCGTAGTGGAGACGGGATTTCATAAAATCCCCTCTACTATGCTGTATCATCTGGACGCTGCAGATTGAACGCTGTGGCTGTAAGCAGCTTTCAATCCGCAGCTAATTTGGATGTAATCTGGCCCATGGAAACATATCCTAAGAACTTATTCAGACATCAGTTTTTCTCTTATGAGAGCTATTGCGGTTTTCCACGGATAGCATAGTCTATGGGGAAGTTCACATGTCCAATTTTTTCCTCAAATCGAGTGGTCCGCAAAAAATCTTCGGAGACTTATCCATTATTGATCTGAACGTCGGATCAAACTCACCAATACAAGTCTTTGAATCCAGGCAAAAATCGGACAGCACTTGGATTCTATCCATGTGTTGTCCGTTTCACAGTGACCGATAAGATAAGCTTGACAAATCTCCCTAAAATTTTTTCGTCCGAGAAAAACGGATGAAATGCTTTATTATTTATTATCATAGCGCCATTTATTCCATAACGCTTTACATGTGAGGAGTGGTATACATAATAAAAAACAAGTACAATAATCTTGAACAATACAGGTCACGGCTGGTACAGGAGGAGAGAGGACCCTGCCCGCGAGGGCTCACAATCTACAAGGGAAGGGTGAGGATACAGTAGGTGATGATAGAGCTGGTCGTGCAGAGGTTTGGTCGATCGGTGGTTACTGCAGGTAGTAGGCTTGCCGGAAGAGGTGGGTCTTCAGGTTCTTTTTGAAGGTTTCCATGGTAGGCGAGAGTCTGATGTGTTGGGTAGAGAGTTCCAGAGCATGAGGGATGCGTGGGACAAATCTTGTATGCAATTGTGGGAATGAACTATGATAGTAAAAACTAACACGCTGACCAAACTCTGGTGGCACTCTGATTAAACTCGGACCTTTTTTTTTTTTAGTATGAGAAAAACTACTGATGTCTGAATGAGCCCAAAGTGTAGGGATCTAAGCGACTTTGGCAAGGACCAATTTGTGATAGTTACACAACTGGTTAATTTCCAGAATGTCAGGTTTTGTAGACTGTTCACAGTATGCAGTGAGTGGTACCTACTGGTGATGAGTGGATCTCACAACATTCAAATTCCCCAAATCACGCTTCACTGCTCACCTGTCATGGCACACCCGCTGCATTTGGTGCACACTGCTCGCCCTTTAGGTCATCAGGGCTTTTTCTTTCTGAGGTCGCGTGCCAGTGTCTTCATTGTAGAATAGGACTTTTGGCCTTAACCAGGCCTTGGAGGTCACAGCGCATCGTAACATCGCAGCGCATATTGTGATATCACGATAGGACTTCCAAACACAACCAGGCCTGTAGTGACAGCGGCATAGAGCATTGCACAGGGAGGGGGCTCTATGCACACTGCCATCATAATTCTGATGGTCTCCATGGAGACCCCCGGCACCTAGATGGCTGCGGGGTCCTTCCGGGTTCTGCATGCCTCCTTCCCTACCTGTCAGATCCTGATCTGACACTCTGCTGTGCAAAGTGTCAGCTTAGAGATCTGACATTATATAGTGATGTCCAAGGCTGGGACAATGTAATAAAGTTAAAAAAAATTCTAATGTGTAAAAATATATTTTTTTAAATTCCCAAATAAAGAAAAAAAATATTTTACCAATAAATACATTTATTTATGCAAATTAAAAAAACAATAAAAGTACACATATTTGGTATTGCCGCATCCGTAATGACCCGCTCTATAAAACTGTCTCACTAGTAAACCCCTTCAGTGAACACTGTAAAAAAAAAAAAAAAGAGGCAAAAAACAATGCTTTTTTCATCACACCACCGAGCAAAAAGTGCAGTAAAACGCGATCAAAAAGCCGGATGCAAATAAAAATGCTACCGCTGAAAACGTCATCTTGTCCCGCAAAACACAAGCCTCTACAGTATACAGCTCCATCAGCAGAAAAATAAATTATAGCTCTCAGAATAAAGCGATGCAAAAATAATTATTTTTTTCTCCAAAATAGTTTTTATTGTGTAAAAGCGCGAACACATAAAAAATTATATAAATGAGGTATCGCTGTAATCATACTCACTACCGAAAGAAACACCTTCACACAATGACCAAAAGAATAAAAGCAAACGTAATCTTTATTGAAATACACATTAAAAACATAAATAATAGGGCAGTAGCCTCTGGTGCAGAAAAAAACAAAGTGGGACCCACACAGGGACCAACCTCAAAAAGCAGTAATGCAATAGTAATGAACAGGCTGGATGTAAACCAATACACATATAGGTCTAAATAAAGTGCAAATAATTAATAAAAACTATTATAAGTGTATATATATATATATATATATATATATATATATATATATATATATATATATATATATATACACACCTAAATATATCAAAAAATCACACGATAAAGTGCAAGTATAAAGTAAACGGCCTTATATAAAAAATAGGCATATATATAAGTATAGGAAAAAAATGCTTAAATATGCATATACATAGCACAATAAAGTGCAAATATGAAGTGGAACAGCCTGAAAGTAAATACACAAATTACTGCAGACAATAGTAAGTGTCAGTATAGTTACCAAGAGGAGGAACCCGGGGACCCACCACACCCGACGCGCGTTTCGCACTGAAATGCTTCGTCCAGGGGTGGTTGGGTTCTGGCCAGATCTGGATTTTATAGTGGTCATGACCAATGGGTACAGAGGAATAATAAACAGAAATAGCGGCACCTGATATAGTATCCCAGAATGTCCGGACATGGCTGTGAAGATGGAGGAGCAAAGCAAAACCGAAAGTGAAGGCAGCAAGGGATTGCGTAGTTGGCGCATGCGCAAAAGAGTAGAAAGCCGTTGTTACGACTTTTTAATCAATCCAGAAAGAAAATAAACTTCGCATAGTCCGTACCGAACCAGAAATATGCAAATAGAGAGAGATCACAGGTGCATAATGATATACCAGCTGTACCCAACCACCCCTGGACGAAGCATTTCAGTGCGAAACGCGCATCGGGTGTGGTGGGTCCCCGGATTCCTCCTCTTGGTAACTATACTGACACTTACTATTGTCTGCAGTAATTTGTGTATTTACTTTCAGGCTGTTACACTTGATATTTGCACTTTATTGTGCTATGTATATGCATATTTAAGCATTTTTTTCCTATACTTATATATATGCCTATTTTTTATATAAGGCTGTTTACTTTATACTTGCACTTTATCGCGTGATTTTTTGATATTTAGGTGTCCTTGCCTATATATATATATATATATATATATACTTATAATAGTTTTTATTAATTATTTGCACTTTATTTAGACCTATATGTGTATTGGTTTACATCCAGCCTGTTCATTACTATTGCATTACTGCTTTTTGAGGTTGGTCCCTGTGTGGGTCCCACTTTGTTTTTTTCTGCACCAGAGGCTACTGCCCTATTATTTATGTTTTTAATGTGTATTTCAATAAATATTACGTTTGCTTTTATTCTTTTGGTCATTGTGTGAAGGTGTTTCTTTCGGTAGTGCTATATTGGTTTCCTTCATGACCAGTTAGGGATATTGTTTGGTGTTTCTTGTAATCATACTCACCCAAAGAATAAAGCTGCCTTACCATTTTTACCACATGCAGAACAGTATAAAGAAAAAAAAATCCTGAATTGCTGTTTTTTGTTCATTCTGTCTCCCAAAAATCGGAATAGAAAGATAAAAAAAAGTCATGTGCCCTAATATGGTACAAGTAAAAACGTCAGCTCGTCCCGCAAAAAACAAGCCCTCACATGACTCTGTCGGACGAAATATGAAAAAAATTATAGCTCTCAAAATATGGTGATGCAAAAACTAGTTTTCGCGATAAAAAGCATCTTTTAGTGTGTGACAGCTGTCAAACATAAAAACCCGATATAAATCTAGTATCGCTGTAATCGCACCGACCCGAAGAATAAAGTCGCATAATCACTTATACCACACGAGGAATGACATAAAATGCAAATAAAACCAATCCTTCACATACTCTTGATTTTTTTTTTTTATTCTGCCTCCCAAAGATCGCAGTAAGGCTCGGCGCACATTTATCCTGGCCTCTGCGCTTACATTGGGGTTTCCGTGTAAATCTCTGAAATACGTGATTCAGACAGAACCTCCGGTGGAAGATTCCCTATAATGAGGCAGATGGAGGCACTGTGGGCACCATGGGACCTGAGATCTGGCCGTGTCCATCTTTTTAGGATTCTATAAAAGTGCTGTCGACCACAGTTTTGTGCACTTCTGAAAAAAACAGGAAACTGCTGAACAGAGGCCACACGGAGTCCAGAGTAACTCAGAGCTGTAAATTCACACTGAAGGCATCAAAACTATGAATTAGCACATGTGGAATTATATACTTAAAAAAAAAGTGTGAAACAACTGAAAATATGTCTTATATTCTAGGTTCTGCAAAGTAGCCACCTTTTGCTTGATGACTGCTTTGCACACTCTTGGCATTCTCTTGATGAGCTTCAAGAGGTAGTCACCGGAAATGGTCTTTCAACAATCTTGAAGGAGTTCCCAGAGATGCTTGGCACTTGTTGGCCCTTTTGCCTTCACTCTGCGGTCCAGCTCACCCCAAATCATCTCTATTGGGTTCAGGTCTGGTGACTGTGGAGGCCAGGCAGGGCCGGACTGGCCATTTGTCAATTCTGGCAAATGCCAGAAGGGCCTGTCTGGTTGTGGGCTGCCTTGTCTGCTACGTTGTTAACAGAATTAGTGTTCTCAAGACACCCATACAGTTAAGAGTTGCGACGAAGCACAAAGTTGCTGACTCCGTCACTCACCCCAGCAGGCCACGGGTATCATTATATATATATTGGTCTTGTAGTAAATCTTGCTTTCCTCCATCTGGGGTAATATTAGTAATATATCCCATCTGGTGCTTGGGGACAGTGGCAACATGGGCCTGTGCGATTTCAAATGCCAGGGCTGAATTTCGGCCCCAGTCCATACCTGAGGCCAGGTCATCTGGCATAGCACCCCATCAGTCTCCTTCTTGGTCAAATAGCCCTTACACAGCCTGGAGGTGTGTTTGGGGTCATTGTCCTGTTGAAAAAATAAATGATGGTCCAACTAAACGCAAACTGGATGGAATAGCATGCCGCTGCAAGATGCTGTGGTAGCCGTGCTGGTTCAGTATGCCTTCAATTTTGAATAAATCCCCAACAGTGTCACCAGCAAAGCGCCCCCACACCATCACACCTCATCCTCCATGCTTCACGGTGGGAACCCGTCATCTGGAGTCCATCCGTTCACCTTTTCTGCGTCGCACAAAGACACGGTCGTTGGAACCAAAGATCTAAAATTTGGACTCATCAGACCAAAGCACAGATTTCCACTGGTCTATTGTCCATTCCTTGGGTTCTTTAGCCCAAACAAGTCTCTTCTGATTGTTGCCTGTCCTTAGCAGTGGTTTCCTAGCAGCTATTTTACCATGAAGGCCTGCTGCACAAAGTCTCCTCTTAACAGTTGTAGAGATGTGTCTGCTGCTAGAACTCTGTGTGGCATTGACCTGGCCTCTAATCTGAGCTGCTGTTAAGCTTTCAAAGTATTCCCAATTTTTCGGACTGACTGACCTTCATTTCTTAAATGATAGCCACTCGTTTTTCTTTACTTAGCTGCTTTTTTCTTGCCATAATACAAATTCTAGCAGTCTATTCAGTAGGACTATCAGCTGTGTATCCACCAGACTTCTGCACAACACAACTGATGGTCAGGGCCGGCTCCAGGTTTTCATGGGCCCTGGGCGAAAGAGTCCCAGTGGGCCCCTTTAACACCTACCACAATTCATAATGCACCGATATGGCAGAGAAATATAGGTATAGTACAATGCCAAAGATTTCACTTCTTACATTACATGAGTGATATCTATTGTACATTCTACATTAGCTCAGAGACCGGACAGTATAGTCCTCTATACAGAATAATGAGCCCCATATATTGCCCCATACAGTATAATGGCCCCATATAGTGCTCCATACAGTATAATTAGTACCACATAGTCCTCTATACAGAATAATGAGCCCCATATATTGCTCCAAACAGAATAATGAGCCCAATATTATGTTCCATACAGAATAATAAGCCTCATATAATGCTCCATACAGTATAATGGGCAACACAGAGTTCTCCATACAGAATGAGCCGCATATATTGCTCCATACGGAATTGATCCCATATAATGCTCCATACAGTATAGTGAGCCACATATAATTCTCAATACAGTATATGATGGACCCCATCTATTGCTCCATTTATTATGGGCCTCATATAATGCTCCATACAGTATATGATTGGCCCCATACAGTATACTGAGTCCCATATATTGCTCCATACAGAATGGGCCCCATATGATGCTCCATACAGAATGGGTCCCATCAGTGGCGTAACTACAAAGTTATGGGCCCCGGTGCGAACTTCCAAATGGGCCCCCCCCCCCCCCCCGCCATAAAATTCAATGTAACCCCCATAGAATACAATGCAACCCCCCTCATAGTATAATGCAGCCCCTCCATACAGGGGCAGTGAGAAAGACACGAGCAAATGGTGACGAGGGGGCAGGGGAGAGGGCACAAGGGGGCAAGGAAGACAGGCACAAGGGGACACATGGGGGCTAGGAGGCAGGGGAGAAGGTTACAAGGGGACTAGTGGGCAAGGGAGACTGACACAAGGGGACAATGGAGACTGACACAAGGGGCACACGGGGACAAGTGGACAAGGGAGACTGACACGAAGGGCACACGGGGACTAGTGGACAAGGGAGACTGGCACACGGGGACACAGGGACTAGTGGGCAAGGGAGACTGACACACGGGGAATAGTGGGCAAGGGAGACTGATACAAGGGGACTAGTGGGCAATGGAGACTGACACAAGGGGACACACGGGGACAAGGGACAAGCACAAGGGGACAAGGGAGACAGGCACAAGGGGACACACAGGGACTAGTGGGCAAGAGACTGACACGGGGACAAGGGATACAAGCACAAGGGGACACACAGGGACAAGTGGGAAAGGGAGACTGACACCCAGGGACTAGTGGGCAAAGGAGACTGACACAAGCACAAGGGGACAAAGGAGACTGACACAAGCACAAGGGGACATAGGAGACAGGCACATGGGGACACACAGGGACTAATGGGCAAGGGAGACTGGCACATGGGCACACAAGCATAAGGGAGACAGGTTCAAGGGGACACACGGCCCCCTGACCTGCCAGAGCCGCTTGCAGCTGCGACCGTGATAGTTACGCCGCTGCCTCACACACACACATACTACAGATATCACACACACACTACAGATATATCACACACACACACACATCATACTACAGATATCACACACACACACACACATCAGTTATCACACACACACTACAGATATCACACACACACACATACTACAGATATCACACACACACTACAGATATCACACACACACTACAGATATCACAGACACACACACACACACACACACACACACACACATACTACAGATATCACACACACACTACAGATATCACACACATACACATCATACTACAGATATCACACACACACACATACTACAGTTATCACACACACACACACACACACACACACACACACACTACAGATATCACACACGCACACCAGAGATACCAGCTCATATACACAACTCACAATCTCCTCTCTGGTACAGGGGTGGCTGATGTAAACCGGCTGCAGCTCCTCAGCTTCTCCTGACTAAAGCGGCTCTGTCCCGCACCTCCCCCCTGCTCTCGCCTTCTGTCCCGGGGTTATTTTGGCTTTCTCTTAAATACGATCTCATTCAGACGTACATGAGATGTATGAGGGGGGAAAAATACAGACTGAGAAGCTGTCTCATCGTGATGACTGGAGCTGCTTCCTGTCTCTCATGTGCCCCGACTGCCCCCTTCCCCTAGATACGCCTCGGACTGTTGCACTACAACATGGTGTTGGGTGCCAGCACAGCCCGCACAGTGGTCTATCCAGCACAGCCCGCACAGTGGTCTATCCAGCACAGCCCGCACAGTGGTCTATCCAGCACAGCCCGCACAGTGGTCTATCCAGCATAGCCCGCACAGTGGTATATACAGCACAGCCCGCATCTCACCCCCCCCCCCCCGAGAATGCCCCCACAGTCCAGTAAAAAAAAAAAAAACACTCTCCTTACCTTTCCTCTTGCCAGCGTTGCTTCCTGCTTCGGTCTCAGGCTCGGCTGCAGTCTGCCCGGGACACAGCAGGTGCGCGATGATATGACATCATCGCGCACCCGCAGTGTCAGAGGCAGAGCGGGGAATGATGGGAGAGGGAGCGTCTGTAGACGCTCTCTCCTCCGTCATTGCATTCAACTGTACCGGCGTCATAGACGCCGGTATAGTTGAATGCGACGGCAGGGGGGGTGAGTCGGCGGCGGCGGGGGGAGGCGGATTGAGCGGCCCATGACTGGCACCGGCTCTTCTGGCATTTGCCAGAAGTGCCCGATGGCCAGTCCGGCCCTGCTCTGCCCTCCCGGCCCCGGGCCCTTGACCTGCTGGACCCGGTCGCAATGGCGACCGCTGCAACCACGGTAGTTACGCCCCTGTCCATACTGTACAATGGCCACATAGTGCTCCATACTGTACAATGGCCACACATAGTGCTCTATACTGTACAATGGCCACACATGATGCTCCATACTGTACAATGGCCACACATGATATTGCCTACAGTATAATGGCCACACATAGTTACTCCTACACACGCGGCTGAGCTCCGTACACATTGCACATGCGGCTCCCCTCCGTACACCTCGTACACACCTGGCTCCGCTCTGTACACCTCATACACACCTGGCTCCGCTCTGTACACCTCATACACACCCGGCTCCGCTCTGTACACCTCATACACACCGAGCTCCGCTCTGTACACCTCACACACCGAGCTCCGCTCTGTACACCTCATACACACCCAGCTCCGCTCTGTACACCTCATACACACCCAGCTCCGCTCTGTACACCTCATACACACCCAGCTCCGCTCTGTACACCTCATACACACCCAGCTCCACCTTGTACACCTCATACACACACGGCTCCGCTCTGTACACCTCATACACACACTGCTCTGCTACATCCACACAAACCCCTCCTGACCTCACACAAAAGCTTACCCTCCTCCAGCACGATGACAACCAGCACTGCACTACTGTCCTGCACTACAAAGCCCTTGATCATGTGACTCCGACTCCTCCCCTCCTGTGACCTCATCACAGGTCCTGTGCGCACAGAGCAGCTGCAGCCATAGTTGTGGTGTGCGGCTCTCTGCGGGACAAGTGCAGTCCCACCCGTGATCGCGCATGCACTGAGAGAGTGCACGCGCACCAGGGCCTGTAAAGAAGATTTAAAGGGCCGGCGGCCCATTTTGTAGCTCAGAGTTCTTAGGGGCCCGCCCAGTCTGCTGGACTGGGCGGGCCCCTAAGCACTGCGGGCCCCGTCGCAATTGCGACCCCTGCGACCGCGGTAGTTACGCCCCTGGGTCCCATATAATGCTCCAAAAATAATTGGCCCCATAAGATGCTCCATGTATAATGGGCCCCATATAATGCTCCATATATAATTGGCCATATAAAATGCTCCATATATAATTAGTCCCATAAGATGCTTCATATATTATTGGCCCCATGTACTGCTCCATATGTAATTGTCCCCATATACTGCTCCATATTAAATTGGCCCCATATAATGCTCCCTATAGAATTGGCTTCACAAGATGCTCCCTATATTATTGGCCCCATAAGATACTCCATATAGAATTAGCCCCATATAATGCTCCATATATGGGCCCCTTCTGATGGTCCCCATATATTGCTACAAATATAAAAAAAAAAATACTTACCTCTCATTGCAGTGCGCACACTGGTGACGTCATCGCGCCCTCTGACCTGAACGTCACAGTCAGAGGATGGAAGACGCTGCAGCACTGGAACTGAGAGAGGTAAGTATCGCAAGTGCCGGGGCCCGGAGCAGGCGGGGGCTAGCAGTATAGCGCGCCAGTGTCCCCGACGGCGAGTGGGCCCCCTGCCTGCTCAGGGCCCCGACACTTGCCCAGGTGCGCCGGGTGCTGACGCCGGCCCTGCCGATGGTCCCATCCCCATTTATAAGGCAAGAAATCCCACTTATTAAACCTGACAGGGCACAGCTGTGAAGTGAAAACCATTTCCGGTAACTACCTCTTGAAGCTCATCAAGAGAATGCCAAGAGTGTGCAAAGCAGTCATCTAAGCAAAAGGTGGCTACTTTGAAGTACCTAGAATATAAGACACAATTTCAGTTGTTTCACACTTTTTTGTTAAGTATATAATTCCACATGTGTTAATTCATAGTTTTGATGCCTTCAGTGTGAATTTACAATTTTCATAGTCATGAAAATACAGAAAAATCTTTAAATGAGAAGGTGTGTCCAAACTTTTGCTCTGTACTGTGTGTATATATATATATATATATATATATATATTGTGGGAATATAGCTCAGCAGGGATCTTTGCTTTGGCCCAAGCAGGTGGCTATGGAGTCACAATGGACAATAGCAGGCTGGTGAGTTCCACACAGACATGTGCCAGGCGTATTTATTGTGCACATTTGTCATACAAAACATGAAATAAAATGTCTAAGGTCGTCTGGCCGCTAACTAACAACAAGGTTCTAACTACAAAATAAACCTACACAACAATAAAGAAGTTCATGCAGTCTTACTGTGTCAGCTCCCAGACCGGCAGATGAGAGAGTGAGATCCCAGCAGCTCCTGATTATCAGCTGAAGCAGTCAGGAGACCAAAACCTGGACTGCATGTGTGGAGGGGAAGCACTAGTCCTTTCCACGCTGATCACTAAAGAAACCAGGACCGGATTACAGTGAAATAAACAGCTTCACAATCAATACTGGGAGACATATGAAATGAAACGGGGAGAAACATATCTGTTTTCTAGTACTTCTCCCCTTGGTACCTCACAATATCTACACATATATGCACATATATATATATATATATATATATATATATATATATATATATATATATACACACTCACTGGCCACTTTATTAGGTACACCTGTCCAACTTCTTGTTAACACTTAATTTCTAATCAGCCAATCACATGGCGGCAACTCAGTGCATTTAGGCATGTAGACATGGTCAAGACAATCTCCTGCAGTTAAAACCGAGCATCAGTATGGGGAAGAAAGGTGATTTGAGTGCCTTTGAACGTGGCATGGTTGTTGGTGCCAGAAGGGCTGGTCTGAGTATTTCAGAAACTGCTGATCTACTGGGATTTTCACGCACAACCATCTCTAGGGTTTACAGAGAATGGTCCGAAAAAGAAAAAAAATCCAGTGAGCGGCAGTTCTGTGGGCGGAAATGCCTTGTTGATGCCAGAGGTCAGAGGAGAATGGGCAGACTGGTTCGAGCTGATAGAAAGGCAACAGTGACTCAAATCGCCACCCGTTACAACCAAGGTAGGCCTAAGAGCATCTCTGAACGCACAGTGCGTCGAACTTTGAGGCAGATGGGCTACAGCAGCAGAAGACCACACCGGGTACCACTCCTTTCAGCTAAGAACAGGAAACTGAGGCTACAATTTGTACAAGCTCATCGAAATTGGACAGTAGAAGATTGGAAAAACGTTGCTTGGTCTGATGAGTCTCGATTTCTGCTGCGACATTCGGATGGTAGGGTCAGAATTTGGCGTAAACAACATGAAAGCATGGATCCATCCTGCCTTGTATGGAGCATCTTTGGGATGTGCAGCCGACAAATCTGCGGCAACTGTGTGATGCCATCATGTCAATATGGACCAAAATCTCTGAGGAATGCTTCCAGCACCTTGTTGAATCTATGCCACGAAGAATTGAGGCAGTTCTGAAGGCAAAAGGGGGTCCAACCCGTTACTAGCATGGTGTACCTAATAAAGTGGCCGGTGAGTGTATATATATATATATATATATGAAAGAATGAAGGGAACACTTAAACAACAGAATATAACTCCAAGTAAATCAAACGTCTGTAAAATCAAACTGTCCACTTAGGAAGCAACACTGATTGATAATCAATTTCACATGCTGTTGTGCAAATCAAATAGACAGCAGATGGAAATTATTGGCAATTATCAAGACACACTCAATAAAGGAGTGATTCTGCAGGTGGGGACCACAGACCACATCTCAGTACCAATGCTTTCTGGCTGATGTCTTGGTCACTTTTGAATGTTGGTTGTGCTTTCACACTCGTGGTAGCATGAGACAGACTCTACAACCCACACAAGTGGCTCAGGTAGTGCAGCTCATCTAGGATGGCACATCAATGCGAGCTGTGGCAAGAAGGTTTGCTGTGTCTGTCAGTGTCAGCGTAGTGTCCAGAGGCTGGAGGAGCAACCAGGAGAGATATGCCAGTACACCAGGAGACGTGGAGGGGGCCGTAGGAGGGCAGCAACCCAGCAGCAGGACCACTACCTCAGCCTTTGTGCAAGGAGGAACAGGAGGAGCACTACCAGAGCCCTGCAAAATGATCTCCAGCAGGCCACAAATGTGCATGTGTCTGCACAAACGGTTAGAAACCGACTCCATGAGGATGGTCTGAGTGCCCGATGTCCACAGATGAGGGTTGTGCTCACAGCCCAACACTGTGCAGGACGATTTGCATTTGCCACAGAACACCAGGATTAGCAAATTCACCACTGGCGCCCTGTGCTCTTCACAGAAGAAAGCAGGTTCACACTGTGCACATGTGACAGACGTGACAGAGTCTGGAGTCCCCGTAGAGAGCGATCTGCTGTCTGCAACATCCTTCAGCATGACCGTCTTGGCATTGGGTCAGTAATGGTGTGGGGTGGCATTTCTTTGGAGGGTCGCGCAGCCCTCCATGTGCTCGCGAAAGGTAGCCTGACTGCCATTAGGTACCGAGATGAGATCCTCAGACCTCTTGTGAGACCATATGCTGGTGCAGTTGGCCCTGGGTTCCTCCTAATGCAGGACAATGCCAGACTTCATGTGGCTGGAGTGTGTCAGCAGTTCCTTCAAGATGAAGGTATTGAAGCTATGGACTGGCCCGCCTGTTCCCCAGACCTGAATCTGATTGAACACATTTGGGACATCATGTCTCCCACCATCCACCAACGTGGTGCACTACAGACTGTCCAGGAGTTGGCGGATGCTTTAATCCACGTCTGAGAGGAGATCCCTCAGGAGACCATCCGCCGCCTCATCAGGAGCATGCCCAGGCGTTGTAGGGAGATATACAGGCATGTGGAGGCAACACACACTACTGAACATCATTTCCTTGTCTTGAGGTATTTCCACTGAAGTTTTATCAGCCTGTAACTTCATTTTCCTCTTTGATTTTAAGCATCATTCCAACTCCAGACCTCCGTGGGATATTAGTTGTGATTTACGTTGATCATTTTTAGGTTTTATTGTTCTCAACGCATTCCACTATGTAATGAATAAAGGTTTACAACTGAAATATTTCATTCAGTGATATCTAGGATGTGGGATTTTAGTGTTCCCTTTATTTTTTTTGAGCAGTATGTATGTATATGTATATATATATATATATATATATATATATATATATATATATATATAATCTCAGTTTATTAGTTTGGCACCAAAAGATGAGATGCTGAGAGAAAGCCTAAGGTAGCAACAATAACAGATCTGGAAGGGGGAACAGAAAAATGAAGCGCCATGGCAAGACAAGCTGCATGGGATGGACCATCGACAGATAATGGATGTGGCGGACATGGAGAAATCCTATCAATGGCTGGAGAAAGCTGGACTCCAAGACAGCACTGAGGTACTAATTATAGCGGCACAAGAGCAAGCACTAAGTACCAGATCCGTAGAAGCAGGAATCTATCACACAAGACAAGACCCAAGGTGCAGACTATGCAAAGAAACCTCAGAAACCATCCAACACATAGTGGCAAAATGCAAAATGCAAGCAGGAACAGCGTATACCGAACGCCACAACCAAGTAGCGGGAATTGTATACAGGAACATCTGCACAGCATATGGGCTAAGTCCCCCTAATTCCAGGTGGGAGACCCCAGAAAAAGTGGTGGCGAATGAAAGAGCTAATATCCTGTGGGACTTCAAGATCCAGACGGGGATAAGTAGGTGTTGGCTAACCAACCAGACATTGTGATAGTAGACAAGGATCAGAAGACAAAAAATGATAATAGATGTGGCAGTGCCTAATGACAGCAACATCAGAAAGAAGGAATATGGGAAGCTGGAGAAATATCAGGGCCTCAAAGGAGAACTGGAGAAGATGTGGAAGGTGAAGGCAAGAGTGATTCCAGTGGTGATAGGAGCACTTGGAGCAGTGACCCCTAAGTTGGAAGAATGGCTACAATGGATCCCAGGAGCAACATCTGAACTCTCTGTCCAGAAAAGCGTAATGCTGGGAACAACTAAGAACCTGCGCAGAACCCTCAAACTCCCAGGCCTCTGGTAGAGGATCCGAGAATAAGAAAGGACAACAAAGACCACCCCCATTTAGGGTGAGAAGAAGGATATACAGTATATATATATATATATATATATATATATATATATATATACAGGAGCGTAACTACCGCGGTCGCAGGGGTCGCAATTGCGGGCCCCTAAGAACTCTGAGCTACAAAATGGGCCGCCGGCCCTTTAAATAAATCTTCTTTACATGCCCTGGTGCGCGTGCACTCTCTCAGTGCATGCGCGATCACGGGTGGGACTGCACTTGTCCCGCAGCAGAGCCCCTCCACCGCAGAGAGCCGCACATCACAACTATGGCTGCAGCTGCTCTGTGCGCACAGGACCTGTGATGAGGTCACAGGAGGGGAGGAGTCGGAGTCACATGATCAAGGGCTTCCGTGTAGTGCAGGACAGTAGTGCAGTGCTGGTTGTCATCGTGCTGCAGGAGGGTAAGCTTTTGTGTGAGGTCAGGAGGGGTTTGTGTGGATGTAGCGGAGCAGTGTGTGTATGAGGTGTACAAGGCGGAGCTAGGTGTGTATGAGGTGTACGGAGCGGAGCCGGGTGTGTACGAGGTGTACGGAGCGGAGCCGGGTGTGTACGAGGTGTACGGAGCGGAGCCGGGTGTGTACGAGGTGTACGGAGCGGAGCCAGGTGTGTACGAGGTGTACGGAGCGGAGCCGGGTGTGTACGAGGTGTACGGAGCGGAGCCGGGTGTGTACGAGGTGTACGGAGCGGAGCCGGGTGTGTACGAGGTGTACGGAGCGGAGCCGGGTGTGTACGAGGTGTACGGAGCGGAGCCGGGTGTGTACGAGGTGTATGGAGCGGAGCCGGGTGTGTACGAGGTGTACGGAGCAGAGCTGGGTGTGTATGCGGTGTACGGAGTGGAGCCGTGTGTATGAGGTGTATGGTGCGGAGCCGGGTGTGTACGAGGTGTATGGACCAGAGCCGCGTGTGTACGAGGTGTACAGAGCGGAGCCGTGTGTGCAAGGTGTACGGAGCGTAGCCGTGTGTGTACGAGGTGTACGGAGCGTAGCCGTGTGTGTACGAGGTGTACGGAGCTTAGTCGTGTGTGTACGAGGTGTACGGAGCTTAGCCGTGTGTGTACGAGGTGTGCGGAGCTTAGCCGTGTGTGTACGAGGTGTACGGAGCGTAGCCGTGTGTGTACGAGGTTTACGGAGCGTAACCGTGTGTGTACGAGGTGTACGGAGCGGAGCCGTGTGTGCAAGGTGTACGGAGCGGAGCCATGTGTGCAAGGTGTACGGAGCGGAGCCGGGTGTGCAAGGTGTACGGAGCGGAGCCGGGTGTGTACGAGGTGTACGGAGGGGAGCCGCATGTGCAATGTGTACGGAGCTCAGTTGCGTGTGTAGGAGTAACTATGCGTGGCCATTATACTGTAGGCAATATCATGTGTGGCCATTGTACAGTATGGAGCATCATGTGTGGCCATTGTACAGTATAGAGCACTATGTGTGGCCATTGTACAGTATGGAGCACTATGTGTGGCCATTGTACAGTATGGACAGGGGCGTAACTACCGCGGTTGCAGCGGTCGCCATTGCGACCGGGCCCGGCAGGTCAGGGGGCCGGCAGGTCAGAGCAGGGCCGGACTGGCCATCGGGCACTTCTGGCAAATGCCAGAAGAGCCGGTGCCAGTCATGGGCCGCTCGATCCGCCTCCCCCCGCCGCCGCCGACTCACCCCCCTGCCGTCGCATTCAACTATACCGGCGTCTATGAGTTGAATGCAATGACGGAGGAGAGAGCGTCTACAGAAGCTCCCTCTCCCATCATTCCCCGCTCTGCCTCTGACATTGCGTACCTGCTGTGTCCCGGGCAGACTGCAGCCGCTGAGACAGGAGCAGGAAGCAACGCGGGCAAGAGGAAAGGTAAGGAGAGTGGTTTTTTTTTTTTTTTTTTACTGGACTGTGGGGGCATTCTCGGGGGGGGGGGGGGATGCGAGAGATGCGGGCTGTGCTGGATATACCACTGTGCGGGTTGTGCTGGATATACCACTGTGCGGGCTGTGCTGGATATACCACTGTGCGGGCTGTGCTGGATAGACCACTGTGCGGGCTGTGCTGGATAGACCACTGTGCGGGCTGTGCTGGATAGACCACTGTGCGGGCTGTGCTGGATAGACCACTGTGCGGGCTGTGCTGGATAGACCACTGTGCGGGCTGTGCTGGATAGACCACTTTGCGGGCTGTGCTGGCACCCAACACCATGTTGCAGTGCAGGAGATTCCTCCTGCACGGCAACAGTCCGAGGCGTACCTAGGGGAAGGGGGCAGCCGGGGCACGTGAGAGACAGGAAGCAGCTCCAGTCATCACGATGAGACAGCTTCTCAGTCTGTATTTTTCCCCCCTCATACATCTCATGTATGTCTGAATGAGATCGTATTTAAGAGAAAGCCAAAATAACCCCGGGACAGAAGGCGAGAGCAGGGGGGAGGTGCGGGACAGAGCCGCTTTAGTCAGGAGAAGCTGAGGAGCTGCAGCCGGTTTACATCAGCCACCCCTGTACCAGAGAGGAGATTGTGAGTTGTGTATATGAGCTAGTATCTCTGGTGTGTGTGTGTGTGTGTGTGTGTGTGTGATATCTGTAGTGTGTGTGTGTGTGTGTGATAACTGTAGTGTGTGTGTGTGTGATATCTGTAGTGTGTGTGTGTGTGATATCTGTAGTATGTCTGTGTGTGTGTGTGATATCTGTAGTGTGTGTGTGATAACTAGTATGTGTGTGATATCTGTAATGATGTGTGTGTGTGATATCTGTAGTGTGTGTGTGTGTGTGTGTGTGTGTGTGTGTGTGTGTGATATCTGTAGTGTGTGTGTGATAACTGATGTGTGTGTGTGATATCTGTAGTATGATGTGTGTGTGTGATATCTGTAGTGTGTGTGTGTGATATCTGTAGTATGTGTGTGTGTGAGGCAGCGGCGTAACTACCACGGTCGCAGCTGAAAGCGGCTCTGGCAGGTCAGGGGGCCGTGTGTCCCCTTGAGCCTGTCTCCCTTATGCTTGTGTCCCCATGTGCCAGTCTCCCTTGCCCATTAGTCCCTGTGTGTCCCCATGTGCCTGTCTCCTATGTCCCCTTGCGCTTGTGTCAGTCTCCTTTGTCCCCTTGTGCTTGTGTCAGTCTCCTTTGCCCACTAGTCCCTGGGTGTCAGTCTCCCTTTCCCACTTGTCCCTGTGTGTCCCCTTGTGCTTGTATCCCTTGTCCCCTTGTGTTAGTCTCTTGCCCACTAGTCCCTGTGTGTCCCCTTGTGCCTGTCTCCCTTGTCCCCTTGTGCTTGTCCCTTGTCCCCGTGTGTCCCCTTGTGTCAGTCTCCATTGCCCACTAGTCCCCTTGTATCAGTCTCCCTTGCCCACTATTCCCCGTGTGTCAGTCTCCTTTGCCCACTAGTCCCTGTGTCCCCGTGTGCCAGTCTCCCTTGTCCACTAGTCCCCGTGTGCCCTTTGTGTCAGTCTCCCTTGCCCACTTGTCCCCGTGTGCCCCTTGTGTCAGTCTCCATTGTCCCCGTGTCAGTCTCCCTTGCCCAATAGTCCCCTTGTAACCTTCTCCCCTGCCTCCTAGCCCCCATGTGTCCCCTTGTGCCTGTCTTCCTTGCCCCCTTGTGCCCTCTCCCCTGCCCCCTCGTCACCATTTGCTTGTGTCTTTCTCACTGCCCCTGTATGGAGGGGCTGCATTATACTATGAGGGGGGCTGCATTGTATTCTATGGGGGTTACATTGAATTTTATGGCGGGGGGGCCCATTTGGAAGTTCGCACCGAGGCCCATAACTTTGTAGTTACGCCACTGTATATATATATATATATATATATATATATATATATATATATATACAGTGGGGCAAAAAAGTATTTAGTCAGTCAGCAATAGTGCAAGTTCCACCACTTACAAAGATGAGAGGCGTCTGTAATTTACATCATAGGTAGACCTCAACTATGGGAGACAAACTGAGAAAAAAAATTCCAGAAAATCACATTGTCTGTTTTTTTATCATTTTATTTGCATATTATGGTGGAAAATAAGTATTTGGTCAGAAACAAACAATCAAGATTTCTGGCTCTCACAGACCTGTAACTTCTTCTTTAAGAGTCTCCTCTTTCCTCCACTCATTACCTGTAGTAATGACACCTGTTTAAACTTGTTATCAGTATAAAAAGACACCTGTGCACACCCTCAAACAGTCTGACTCCAAACTCCACTATGGTGAAGACCAAAGAGCTGTCAAAGGACATCAGAAACAAAATTGTAGCCCTGCACCAGGCTGGGGAGACTGAATCTGCAATAGCCAACCAGCTTGGAGTGAAGAAATCAACAGTGGGAGCAATAATTAGAAAATGGAAGACATTCAAGACCACTGATAATCTTCCTCGATCTGGGGCTCCACGCAAAATCCCACCCCGTGGGGTCAGAATGATCACAAGAACGGTGAGCAAAAATCCCAGAACCACACGGGGGGACCTAGTGAATGAACTGCAGAGAGCTGGGACCAATGTAACAAGGCCTACCATAAGTAACACACTACGCCACCATGGACTCAGATCCTGCAGTGCCAGAAGTGTCCCACTGCTTAAGCCAGTACATGTCCGGGCCCGTCTGAAGTTTGCTAGAGAGCATTTGGATGATCCAGAGGAGTTTTGGGAGAATGTCCTATGGTCTGATGAAACCAAACTGGAACTGTTTGGTAGAAACACAACTTGTTGTGTTTGGAGGAAAAAGAATACTGAGTTGCATCCATCAAACACCATACCTACTGTAAAGCATGGTGGTGGAAACATCATGCTTTGGGGCTGTTTCTCTGCAAAGGGGCCAGGACGACTGATCCGGGTACATGAAAGAATGAATGGGGCCATGTATCGTGAGATTTTGAGTGCAAACCTCCTTCCATCAGCAAGGGCATTGAAGATGAAACGTGGCTGGGTCTTTCAGCATGACAATGATCCAAAGCACACCGCCAGGGCAACAAAGGAGTGGCTTCGTAAGAAGCATTTCAAGGTCCTGGAGTGGCCTAGCCAGTCTCCAGATCTCAACCCTATAGAAAACCTTTGGAGGGAGTTGAAAGTCCGTGTTGCCAAGCGAAAAGCCAAAAACATCACTGCTCTAGAGGAGATCTGCATGGAGGAATGGGCCAACATACCAACAACAGTGTGTGGCAACCTTGTGAAGACTTACAGAAAACGTTTGACCTCTGTCATTGCCAACAAAGGATATATTACAAAGTATTGAGATGAAATTTTGTTTCTGACCAAATACTTATTTTCCACCATAATATGCAAATAAAATGATAAAAAAACAGACAATGTGATTTTCTGGATTTTTATTTCTCAGTTTGTCTCCCATAGTTGAGGTCTACCTATGATGTAAATTACAGACGCCTCTCATCTTTTTAAGTGGTGGAACTTGCACTATTGCTGAATGACTAAATACTTTTTTGCCCCAGTGTATATATATATGCAGCGCCCCAGAGTCCTGGTCGTTGCAGTACTATGGCTCAGCCACTAAGGGGAGCTATGGTACGTTCGATGGCACTGAAGGAGTTCATCTGACCAGGTATCACAGACACCAATACATTTCACAGTCGGGCCTCCAGGGGGAGCTAAGGGTTCTATTCATTAGGCCACTCCTCACATACTGGTAAAACTGGGGGTCAGGCAGGAAGTTAGAGAGAAAGCTGACTGGATATGAACCAGGCAACACCTTGTGGCAGAGGGTGTTGCAGGAGAGGATTCGGTAGGGTCTCTGTCAGGTTTGGGACCCTGATGGAGACCTGGCTACAGGAAAGAAAGTAACGGGACCGTGCCTGCACAGAGAAGCGGCGGTGCCCTAAGGAAGGACTAGAAGAGAGATATATTGTGCTGAGTGAGAAACGAGATCGAAGCAATAGGAGAATACCAGTAGGGGTGATGCTGTGAGAAGAGGGCAACATCCTACTGAGGCGCACAACCGGTGGCCGGAACTGTCGTGATTCCCAATGGCAGGGAAATAGTCAAAATCAGGACTAGCTCTAGGATGATGAATCTAAGCTGACCGCGATGCTGAACCTAACGCACAACTAACAATAGCCGGGGAACATACCTGCGTTTTATCCCTAGATGTCTCGCACCAGCCGGAGATCTAGCTACCCCTAACAGAGGAAAACATAGACCTGGCTTGCCTCCAGGGAAACCCCAAAAGTGATAGTAGCCCCCAACATATAATGACGGGTAGGTAAGAGGAAAACACGTACGTAGTATGAATATAGGTTCAGCAAAGAGAGGCCCACTAGCTAGATAGCAGAAAATACAAAAGGGACTTCGCGGTCAACTCAAAACCCTAAAAAAACCATCCTGAAATTACTTTAACTCCGATATCAACTCATGACACCGGAGTAGTAATTTCAGATCACTAGAGCTTCCAGCAGCAAGAGTCATATAAATGCATGCTGGACAAACATATACAAAAATGCAAAAGATCCAACTTAGCTGAATCAGGAAACTTGGAGCAGGTAGCAAGCAACAGAGGTATTCTGGTAACATTGATAGCCGGCACTAGAATGACTGAGAAGCCAGACTATATAGGAAACTCCCAATTCCTGATGGGAACAGGTGCACTGGAAATAAGAGACAGAAGTCAGCCAGTACCACCAGTAACCACCAGAGGGAGCCCAAAAACAGAATTCACAACACGGAACGCCGAGGGAGTATTTCAATAGACAGCTTCAAGCAATACTCTAAACAGCGGCAGGACAGTCAGTCACAGGCGGGCTGTCTCACCTTAATCACCTATGAAGTCTTGGGGGGCAACTTGTGGAGAGGGGCGTCTCTAGGGTCCCGGAAGAGCTCCGAGCCTACCCGTCAAACGGGTGCCGTTCTAACTGTAACATCAGGAAGGGACAGATGATTAGCAGAAGATCAGTTAATCGAGTTGTTGTGAGGGAACTTAAGAAACAGACACAACAGTTGTGGGGTACTTTCCGTAAGCATAGCAGGGAAGGACTGCAACACATAGCGCTAAGAAGGAAGGCACTGATTTCCACCTGCGAAGAGAACTCTGGAAGTGCCATTGGACCGGCCGGACTTGCGTAGCCTGGTGAACCATATTCTGGACTGAGGACTCAGAGATCTCCAGTAAAGAGGTAAGGAGACTGCAACCTGGTGTCCTCGTTGTTTACCGCGACCTGCACCCCACAACTGCACCGCTACACCGTCACTCATTCTAGCGGACGTCCCCCACTGACAGACAGGGCCACGGACCGGGTCTAGCCACCGTGACAACCCCAGGACTGAGACCCAGAGGCCCGGTGCCGGGTACCCCTAGGCCCTGCGGCGGTGTGGGGGCGCTCCAATTTGGCGTCACGAACAGGATCTACTTAAGCCTGAAGAATCAGGTCATGTGTGCCTTGGAACTGTGATTTATCGTGCTTGGACTGTGCTTTATTACAAGGACTGTGTGTTGCCACTTGCCGCCAGAAGTTCTCGCCAAAACCGCCGCCATTACAGCGCTAAGGAGAGCGCAGGAGAAGAAGAAGGGCGTGGAAGTGGGCGTGAACAAGCTGAAGAGCGCGAAAGACAATGGCCGCCCAGTCTAAATATCTCGGCCCCTTGAGGACGTGTCCGTCAGCAGCCGAGGTCCGCCTCCTGATCCTTAATGGTGGGCAGAGACAACGAAAACGAAACCGCCCACGAAGAAGAGAGCGGGAAAAGGACCAGGAAGAAGGAGCGAGCAACATGGAGGCCGCCATGGCCAGCCGCCCGGAGCCGGAGCGTGGGGTCGGAGCCGAGGACTCCCCCAGCTACCCGGAGAGGCACCGCAGCCAGACCTCCACAGTTGACGCTGACCTCCTGCAGACCGGAGCGGACGGGCTGATCCATCAACCCCGGCGGATGCAGCTGAGCACTGAGGCCGGGTGGAAGAAGACCATCATCGGGAGCCTCGCCAGACGTCTGTCGGCAGCCTCGTCTGGTCCGGAGCAAGAAAGAAGTTCCAGCGCTCCGAAGCCAGAAAGCAAGGCCCTGCCGGAAAGCGAGGTGCTGCAAGCAGAGATGACAGCGTCGCAGCACAAGGCCCCGCAGCCAGCGTTCCAGACCCCAGCGGAGACGGAGCAGACCGGCACCGGAGGAACCGCATCTGAAGCAGGTAGGAAGAGCCACCCTGCCCTGACGACCGACACCACTCCAGTGACTGCTAGTGCCACAGCTGCTGACTCCGTTCCAGTGACTGATCTTGCAGCAGCCGCTACCTCTGCTGCAGCAGATGCCCATACTCAAGCTGCGCAGACCTCCATCGCTGCGCATGATTTAATCGTACATGAAAGACGGATTAACGGCGTTTGTCCAGCACTGGGTGTAACCCTGGACCTCACTTTGCCCAGGCCAAGAAGGGTTAAGTGCCAGGTGCAGCCCTGGAAGCCGTCCAACTAAGCCTCGGAAACCTGAAACTGTAAATAGTTAACTGTTTATTTCCTTGCTATTTTGCTGCTAAAACCCGTAGGGGTTAGGTGGTAGGTCCTCTTAGGAGCCATATGTAGATGGCTCAGTGTTCTCAAACCCGAAAGTGTGTTATGTTCTATACCATGTATAGTAGTTGAAAAGACAGAAGGCTCGGGCTGAAAGGAGCGGTCCTGTAAGAAAGGAGAGGCAGTAGGTCTGGCGCCGATAGGACAGGCGGTCCTGCAGATTAAAGAAGGAGAATGTAAAGTTAAATTTGCTTTATAATGTGATTATAAGAAGGTCTTTAATGGATGCCGAGTGTACGTCCTTAGGGGCGATGTTAAATTATTGCTCTAGAATTTATACTAAGTAGAATGCCCGGTTGGGTAACAGGAGTTATTTATAGCCTGTAATTTATAATGTTTAATGTTTAACCATGTTTTGTAACGTTCAAGTGTCCTCACCTCCCATAAAGGGAAGCTCTGTTCAAGTATACTTATTGTTATTTGCACTCAACAAAAATTGTATGTCTTTTTGCTAACCTGTATTGTTGTTTTCTTCCCAGTCCCGGAGTACTGTGTTTAACCAGGGGGGAGTGCAAGCCCCAGAGTCCTGGTCGTTGCAGTACTATGGCTCAGCCACTAAGGGGAGCTATGGTACGTTCGATGGCACTGAAGGAGTTCATCTGATCAGGTATCACAGACACCAATACATTTCACAGCCGGGCCTCCAGGGGGAGCTAAGGGTTCTATTCATTAGGCCACTCCTCACATACTGGTAAAACTGGGGGTCAGGCAGGAAGTTAGAGAGAAAGCTGACTGGATATGAACCAGGCAACACCTTGTGGCAGAGGGTGTTGCAGGAGAGGATTCGGTAGGGTCTCTGTCAGGTTTGGGACCCTGATGGAGACCTGGCTACAGGAAAGAAAGTAACGGGACCGTGCCTGCACAGAGAAGCGGCGGTGCCCTAAGGAAGGACTAGAAGAGAGATATATTGTGCTGAGTGAGAAACGAGATCGAAGCAATAGGAGAATACCAGTAGGGGTGATGCTGTGAGAAGAGGGCAACATCCTACTGAGGCGCACAACCGGTGGCCGGAACGCCGAGGGAGTATTTCAATAGACAGCTTCAAGCAATACTCTAAACAGCGGCAGGACAGTCAGTCACAGGCGGGCTGTCTCACCTTAATCACCTATGAAGTCTTGGGGGGCAACTTGTGGAGAGGGGCGTCTCTAGGGTCCCGGAAGAGCTCCGAGCCTACCCGTCAAACGGGTGCCGTTCTAACTGTAACATCAGGAAGGGACGGATGATTAGCAGAAGATCAGTTAATCGAGTTGTTGTGAGGGAACTTAAGAAACAGACACAACAGTTGTGGGGTACTTTCCGTAAGCATAGCAGGGAAGGACTGCAACACATAGCGCTAAGAAGGAAGGCACTGATTTCCACCTGCGAAGAGAACTCTGGAAGTGCCATTGGACCGGCCGGACTTGCGTAGCCTGGTGAACCATATTCTGGACTGAGGACTCAGAGATCTCCAGTAAAGAGGTAAAGAGACTGCAACCTGGTGTCCTCGTTGTTTACCGTGACCTGCACCCCACAACTGCACCGCTACACCGTCACTCATTCTAGCGGACGTCCCCCACTGACAGACAGGGCCACGGACCGGGTCTAGCCACCGTGACAACCCCAGGACTGAGACCCAGAGGCCCGGTGCCGGGTACCCCTAGGCCCTGCGGCGGTGTGGGGGCGCTCTATATATATATATATATATATATATATATATATATATATATATATATATATTTATTTATATTATTTTGTGATTATTTTTTTTTATATTTTTACAATTTCTTTTTTACTTTTTGCAGGCTGATCACTTGTAAGCATAGAAAATTAGGAGAATTCCTATGCTGTACAAACTGTCAGCACCGCAATGACAGAAAAATTTGTTAGATCATCTACTGAGCATGATCTAGCAAGCTTTCTAGATCTGGTTACCCAGATATCGTCATCAGGTCACCATATCAACAATCAGACCTCTGCGATGAAGTCGCGAGGGTGACAATCCTAGGGCAGAGGGGGCTTCCTTTTGACACTGCTCCTGGCACTGAGTGCTGGGTATCAGCTGTCAGAATCAGGGCCTGTGCACGCGCAATCGCCATGACGTATTCATACGTCCAAGGTCTTTAAGTACCAGGCGACCTGGATGTATGGATACGTCTAAGATCGTAAAGGGGTTAAAGTATTATCTCGGGATTCTTATGATAAATCGAATCAAGCGAAGATAATGTCCTCCTGATTCCTCAGTGACATTAGGGGAGATTTATTAAGCTTTCTTATAGTAAGAATGTTCTTTGTTGCCCATAACAACTAATCAGCGCTTAGCTTTCGTTTATGAATGAGCTCTGGTAAAATGAAGACTGAGCTCTGATTTGTTGCTGTCAACAAAAGACCTCTTACTATAAGGGCGCGCTCACATGAGCATGTACATCGGACAAGTGCTATGCAATGTTTTATTGGATAGCATTAGGACCAATGTTATACTATGGAGCAATGCTAATCAGCTTTTTTTCTCATCACGATTTTGCATGAGAAAAAAATTGCAGCATGCTGCAAGTGACTCGACAAATTGGCTCGCACTCACCTGGAAATCATCAGACTGACACAATGGAGAAAATGGAGAAATGTTGTTCTCCATATTCTCTTCACCTGTGCATTGACTTATCAGAGAGAATCGGATCACACTATACTGACACTCAGCTCAAGCTCTGATCCGAGTGTCATTTACATAATCAATTTGACTCTCTCGCATGAGAGAATCTATGGCCGTCTGACTGTAGCCTAAGACAGCTAAATCTCCTGCATTATCTGGATCCGTTGTATTGCTTATCTACAGCAGTGCTTCCACTAATAACGTCCAACCCTTGTAACCTGCCAATTTTTTGTTGCCTCCAAATTAAAATTGAACAACATTTCTTTCAGAAGATACTCATCCAGCCTATTACAGATGGTACGTATAACACCATTGTCATCGAGTTCCTGACATGAAACAGAATTATTTACTTGGGTTGGATCACTCGTTACTAGTGTTGAGCGATACCGTCCGATACTTGAAAGTATCGGTATCGGAAAGTATCGGCCGATACCGGCAAAGTATCGGATCCAATCCGATACCGATACCCGATACCAATACAAGTCAATGGGACTCAAGTATCGGACGGTATTCCTGATGGTTCCCAGGGTCTGAAGGAGAGGAAACTCTCCTTCAGGCCCTGGGATCCATATAAATGTGTAAAAGAAAGAATTAAAATAAAAAATATCGCTATACTCACCTCTCCGACGCAGCCTGGACCTCAGCGAGGGAACCGGCAGCGTTGTTTGTTTAAAATTCGCGCTTTTACTTGGTTACGTGAAGTCCCGGCTTGTGATTGGTCAGGGCGGCCATGTTGCCGGGACGCGGACCAATCACAGCAAGCCGTGACGAAATTACGTCACGGCTTGCTGTGATTGGTCCGCGTCCCGGCAACATGGCCGCCATTAACCAATCACAAGCCGGGACGTCACGGGAGGCTGGACACGCGCCCATTTTAAAAAGCGCGCGTGTCCAGCCTCCAGTGACGTCCCGGCTTATGATTGGTCACGGCGCTATGTTGCCGGGACGCGGACCAATCACAGCAAGCCGTGACGAAATTACGTCACGGCTTGCTGTGATTGGTCCGCGTCCCGGCAACATGGCCGCCATTAACCAATCACAAGCCGTGACGTCACGGGAGGCTGGACGCATTTTAAAATTTTAAAATGGGCGCGTGTCCAGCCTCCCGGCTTGTGATTGGTTGATCGCGGCGCAACCAATCACAAGCCGGGACGTCACGGGAGGCTGGACACGCGCCCATTTTAAAATGCGCGCGTGTCCAGCCTCCCGTGACGTCACGGCTTGTGATTGGTTGCGTCTCCCATGTGACTGCGACGCAACCAATCACAAAGCCGGGACGTAATTTTAAAATCCTTAAGGACCTGAAATTACGTCACGGCTTGCTGTGATTGGTTGCGTCGCCCATGTGACTGCGACGCAACCAATCACAACGCCGGAACGTAATTTTAAAATCCTGAAGGACCTGAAATTACGTCACGGCTTGCTGTGATTGGTTGCGTCCCGGTCACATGGGCGGCACGCAACCAATCACAAGCCGGGACTCACGTAAAGGAAAGAAAAGCGCGAATTTTAAACAAAGAACGCTGCCGCTTCCCTCGGTAAGGTGCAGGCTGCGTCGGAGAGGTGAGTATAGCAATATTTTTTATTTTAATTCTCTCTTTTACACATTTTTACATTAATGTTGTTTCGATACCGATACCCGATATCACAAAAATATCGGATCTCGGTATCGGAATTCCGATACAGCAAGTATCGGCCGATACCCGATACTTGCAGTATCGGAATGCTCAACACTACTCGTTACTAATGTTCTTATGGATATTCTTGGAAGAGTATTAACAAGAACTGTGCATCATCATAGGTATCCATCAGAAAGGGCTCTTTGAAAAGTTGCACATCTCTCTGAAAAAGTGGCTACACATTGCTTACTTTTGGTGTTTGGAAACCTCTGAAAATCAAGTTGCACAACTGACTTGAATATCTGAACGCTCCATAGCTGATCTTTATAGCTTTTATTGTGCAGTATGTAGTATCTATTTTCGAGATCAGGCAAAGATTATGTTCCTCTGATTGACCATTTCTGTCAAATGAAGTTTATGCCTTAAGGGAACATGATCTTTGCTTGATCCAATAAATCTTGTGATCGATAAGTGCCCCAAATGGCTTGAACTGCTAGTTGCTGACCAGAAAAGATAGACAAACACCCAGATGTAATAATCCTTAAACACCAAACCCTTATCACAAACACCTAAACGCCTGTGTAACACACAAACATTCCGACGCAAATTTGCAGTTCATTAATATATTTCCAAGAGTAGTAACTGAGGCATGGCACATTGCAGATTTATAAAGAAAAGATTCTCGAGCAATTACATTTCATAGAAGGTATGACTCTTGGAAAAGGAGAAGAAAAATTTAATAGAACAAAAACTAAACATTGGCCACAGCAGGAAGGAGTTAATCAACAAATTACACTTTGGTTGTCTTGGGAGATAATCATTGTTGTATTGGCTGTTTACCAATGGCTCTATCATTGTCTCTGAGTTCTGACATCTCAGCGCACCCAACACAATGATGTCACTAAATTGCGCCCGCTGTGCAGAGCTTAAGAACACACACTGCAGAGACCGGGGCAGCAGAGGAGAGGTGAGTAGTTTTATTTCCTTTTTTTAATTTTATCAGTGAGTGTGGGGCCATCATACTGTGTGTAAGGGCTGTCCCACACGTCCAGATAATTCCGGTACCGGAATAAATCGGTACCGGAGTTATCCGTGTCCGTGTGCCTGGGAACTCACGGAGGCCATACGTGCGGCACACGTGTGCCGCCCGTATGGCGAGTGGGTACCACACGGAGCGTGTGGTACCCACTCTGCATGGTGCTGAAGCTGCGATTCATATCATCCCTGCAGCAACGTTTGCTGTAGAGAAAATATGAAGAATAGTGTTTAAAATAAAGATCTATGTGTCCGCCGCCCCCCCACCCCCTGTGCGCCCCCCCGCTGGTCAGAAAATACTTACCCGGGTCCCCCGTCGGATGTCGCTCCTTCCTGGTCTGGCCGCGGCTTCTCCTGCATGCGGTCACGTGGGCCCGATCATTTACAGTCATGAATATGTGGCTCCACCTCCCATAGGGGCGGAGCCGACTATTCATGATTGTAGATGATCGGCCCCACTTGACCGCATACAGTAGGAGGCGCGGCCAGACCAGGAAGGAGCGAGGGAGCGGGTAAGTATTTTCTGACCAGCGGGGGGGCGCACAGGGGGTGGGGGGGCGGCGGACACATGGATCTTTATTTTTAACACTATTCTTCATATTTTCTCTATAGCAAACGCTGCTACAGGGAAGATATGAATCGCGGCTTCAGCACCATGTGGGGGGGACAGCGCTTACTGTAGCGCTGTCTCCGGCACGCACACGGACCCCAGACGGAGAATGTCCGTGTGAGGTCCGTGTTTTACGCGGACCCATTGACTCTATTGGGTCCGTGTAAAACGTGCGCTCCCACGAACACTGACATGTCTCCGTGTTTGGCACACGGAGACACGGTCCGCAAAAAATCAATGACATCTGCACAGATGCATTGATTTTTATGGGTCTACGTGTGTCAGTGTCTCCGGTACGTGAGGAAACTGTCACCTCACGTACCGGAGCCACTGACGTGTGAAACCGGCCTAAGAGAATGTGAGGCCATCATAAAGTGTGGGGAGCTTTGGGGCCATCATCTGTATGTGATGCTGATCAAAATGTGTGCAGGGCTTTGTGAAGCCCATTGTAGTGTGTAGAAATAGTCTGAAAAAAAAAATCCCTTTTGGGGGTACAGATACCTATCTTGCCGGCTTTTTAATAAATCGCAAATTGCCAAAAGGCAAAAAAATACTTAACTGAAGAACATAAAATGTAACTTTTAATTATACTATTAAAGGAAAATCTAAAAACCACACTAGCGTACTATTTATTAGACTCACGTCTTTTAAAGGTACTCACAGTACTAATCACTATATTTCATGAGGCAAGGTGCGGCCGCTACCTATATCCAATAACAGTTCCACACCATTGATTCGCTAACTGGTCCTATTAAAAATTGCTCCTGAGCCTCCCCAACATGTTTCGCCAGCTAACTGGCGTCATCGGGGGTTTGAGGCTATAATGTGACAAAACAGAGTTTGCTGGACCTTTTAAAACTTAGTGTCTTGTGTCACAAAAAGGTCAACCAATCACACCGTTCCAATATTAGGTCAATCATGGCTCAAATTACATTATAACCAAAGGGTAAACATAATGTAACAACTCCAAAACATTGCCATATATTCAATGGATAATATTTTTAGCACGGTGAATACTCACCATAGTAAAGACTGATCAAATTATACTCAATAGGGGAAAAATAACTTACACGTTACATGTGTCTACTTCTGTTGCAGTACTCAATCAAAAGATCCCAGCGGGGACTCAGATATGCGCCGTACAAACCGCTTCTAGTACTTTCGGGTGTACCGTGCCGTGAGTCAAGCTGGAGAGACATTCCTTTCGGGTGTATTTACTGACATACCCAAGGCTACACAGATGCGATCGTAAGGGTCCCTTTCCACTTGCGAGATAAAAAACGGTCCGTAATCTGGACCGAAAAAACGGATGGAACGTATGCGATTGTCATGCGAGTGTCATGCGAGTGTTATGCGAGTGCCATGCGATTTTTTAATCGCACCATCCGTATGACATCAGTATGACATCCGTATTGCTGTCCGATTTTTACGCACCAGTGTCCTTTGAAAAGCCGGCAATTCAGCGCTGTGTACAGTAAAATCACACTGACAGGTTAGAATAGAGTAGATATATGCACATAGAATGTGTATATATACATATATACATGTCAGTGAGACACCTATATATGTATATTTATATTTAATGCAGCGCTAGATAGCATAAAAGCCTCTAATTCAATTGCCGGCTTTTTCCTTCTCCTTCACAAACCCGACATGATATGAGACATGGTTTACATACAGTAAACCATCTCATATCCCCATTTTTTTTGCATATTCCACACTACTAATGTTAGTAGTGTGTATGTGCAAAATTTGGCCGCTGTAGCTGCTAAAATAAAGGGTTAAATGGCGGGAAAAATTGGCGTGGGCTCCCGCGCAATTTTCTCCGCCAGAGTGGTAAAGCCAGTGACTGAGGGCAGATATTAATAGCCAGGAGAGGGTCCATGGTTATTGGCCCCCCCGTGGCTAAAAACATCTGCCCCCAGCCACCCCAGAAAAGGCACATCTGGAAGATGCGCCTATTCTGGCACTTGGCCACTCTCTTCCCACTCCCTGTAGCGGTGGGATATGGGGTAATGAAGGGTTAATGCCACCTTGCTATTGGAAGGTGACATTAAGCCAGATTAATAATGGAGAGGCGTCAATTATTACACCTATCCATTATTAATCCAATTGTTTGAAAGGGTAAAAAAACACACACACACATGATTAAAAAGGATTTTAATGAAATAAACACAGCGGTTGTTTTAATAATTTATTGCTCTCTCATTCCATTTTCATACCCTCGCTTGGCAAAACAATAAACACACAAGATACATACCTTCTGATGTACTGTCAGGTCCAACGATGTAATCCATCTGAAGGGGTTAACTAATATTACAGGCAGAGCTGCGATAATCCACTCGCTCGTACCTGTAATCCCCCGGGTGCTGAAAGGAAAGCAGAGTGATCTGTACTTACATTCAGTCGCGGTGATGCGCCCCTGCTGGATGTTCTCATGAACTGCAGCCTGGGAACTTTTTCCCACGCTCCAGGTCATATGAGGACATCCATCAGGGGGCGCATCAACGCGACTGAAGGAAATGTAGGTCAATGACCTATAGTTACCTTCAATCGCGGTGATGCGCCCCCTGGTGGATGTCCTCATATGACCTGGAGCGTGGGAAAAAGTTCCCAGGCTGCAGTTCATGAGAACATCCAGCAGGGGCGCATCACCGCGACTGAATGTAAGTACAGATCACTGCTTTCCTTTCAGCACCCGGGGATTACAGGTACGAGCGAGTGGATTATCGCAGCTCTGCCTGTAATATTAGTTAACCCCTTCAGATGGATTACTTCGTGGGACGTGACAGTTCATCAGAGAGGGTATGTATCTTGTGTGTTTATTGTTTTGCCAAGCGAGGGTATGAAAATGGAATGAGAGAGCAATAAATTATTAAAACAACCGCTGTGTTTATTTCATTAAAATACTTTTTAATCATGTGTGTGTGTGTTTTTTAACCCTTTCCAACAATTGGATTAATAATGGATAGGTGTAATAATTGACGCATCTCCATTATTAATCTGGCTTAATGTCACCTTCCAATAGCAAGGTGGCATTAACCCTTCATTACCCCATATCCCACCGCTACAGGGAGTGGGAAGAGAGTGGCCAAGTGCCAGAATAGGCGCATCTTCCAGATGTGCCTTTTCTGGGGTGGCTGGGGGCAGATGTTTTTAGCTATGGGGGGGCCAATAACCATGGACCCTCTCCTGGCTATTAATATCTGCCCTCAGTCACTGGCTTTACCACTCTGGCGGAGAAAATTGCGCGGGAGCCCACGCCAAGTTTTTCCGCAATTTAACCCTTTAATTTAATAGCTAGATCCCCCAAATTGTGCACACAGACACTTGTTACATTAGTGAAGAGGAATATGTAATAAAAAAAGGGATATGAGATGGTTTACTGTATGTAAACCATGTCTGATATCATGTCGGGTTTGTGAAGGAGAAGGAAAAAGCCGGCAATTGAATTAGAGGCTTTTAAGCTATCTAGCGCTGCATTAAATATAAATATACATATATAGGTGTCTCACTGACATATATATATGTATATATACCTATTCTATGTGTATATATCTTCTCTATTCTAACCTGTCAGTGTGATTTTACTGTACACCGCACTGAATTGCCGGCTTTTCAAAGGACACTGGTGCGTAATAATCGGACAGAACTCGCATGTTGCGAGTGCTGTGCGATTTTTTTCTCGCACCCATTGACTTGCATTGGCGAGTCTCGTCCGAGAATCGCAGCAATACGCAGCATGCTGCGATTTTTTTCTCAGCCGATCCAGATTTTTCTCAGTCCGATTTCGGCTGAGAAAAAAATCGCAAATGAAAAGCCACCTATTAAATAACATTGGTCAGAGTGCAATCCGATTTTTAATCGGATTGCACGCATCCGTTTTCCTCGCAAGTGGAAAGGGACCCTAACTATGAGGATATACTGCACATGTCAGAGTAAGGCCAGGGTCACACTTGCGAGTGTAATACGAGAGATTCCCGGCACTGCCACCGGCACTCAGGACTGGAGTGTGCGGCTGCATGTATTTGTATGCAGCTGAATGCTCTGGTCCGAACCGCCAGCGGCAGTGCCGGGAATTGATACGAGAGACTTGCACGAGTTTCTCGCATTGCATTGCAGGCCGCGTCTGCAAAAGTCCGCAATATAATTAGATAGTGGAGTCATCGATGTAGAAAACCAGCACAATGCATACAGCTCTCCCTTGGCGCACACATAAGGACTCCCATTTAACCCCTTCACCCCCGGAGCTTTTTTCGTTTTCATTTTTCACTCCCCTCCTTCCCAGAGCCATAACTTTTTTATTTTTCCGTCAATATGGCCATGTGAGGGCTTATTTTTTGTGGGACGAGATGTACTTTTGAACGATACCATTGGTTTTACCATGCCGTGTAACAGAAAACGGGAAAAAAATTCCAAGTGTGATGAAATTGCAAAAAACGTGCAATCTCACACTTGTTTTTTGTTTGGCTTTTTTTGCTAGGTTCACCAAATGCTAAAACTAACCTGCCATTATGATTCTCCAGGTCATTACGAGTTCATAGACACCTAACAGGTCTAGCTTATTTTTTATCTAAGTTGTTAAAAAAAATTCCAAAATTTGCTAAAAAAAAAAGTTGCGCCATTTTCCGATACTCGTAGCGTCTCCATTTTTCATGATCTGGGGTCGGTTGAGGGCTTATTTTTTGCGTGCCGAGCTGGCGTTTTTAATGATACCATTTTGGTGTAGATACATTCTTTTGATCGCCCGTTATTGCATTTTAATGCAATGTCGCGGTGACCAAAAAAACGTAATTTTGGCGTTTTGATTTTTTTCTCGCCACGCCATTTAGCGGTCAGGTTAATCCTTTGTTTTTATTGATAGATCTGGCGATTCTGAATGCGGCGATACCAAATATGTGTATTTTTAATTTTTTTTTAATTGTTTTATTTTGATTGGGGCGAAAGGGGGGTGATTTGAACTTTTATATATTTTTTTTATTTTTTTTCTATTTTTAAACACTTTTTTTTCTTAAATTTGGCATGCTTCAATAGCCTCCTATGGAGGCTAGAAGCATGCACAACTCGATCGGCTCTGCTACATAGAGGTGAAATACAGATCACCTCTATGTAGCAGAAAGGCAGGTGTACTTTGAGCGCCGACCACAGGGTGGCGCTCAAAGCAATCGGCCATCAACAACCATAGAGGTCTCAAGGAGACCTCTGGTTGTTATGGCGATGCACCGCTGACCCCTGATCGCGCGGCCGGGAGCGCTAGTTAAATGCCGCTGTCAGCGCTTGACGGCGGCATTTAACTAGTTAATGGGCGCGGGCGGATCGCGATTCCGCTCGCGCTCATTGCGCGCACATGTCAGCTGTACAAAACAGCTGACATGTCGCGGCTTTAAGGTGGGCTCACCGCCGGAGCCCACCTTAAAGCAGGGGATCTGTCAGCTGACGTACTATTCCGTCAGCTGGCAGAAAGGGGTTAAATGCCCCTTGCATTTGACAATGTACTCAATATACAAAGATTCCTACCTATAAGACCCTTGTATTTAGTACTGAGATGTTACTGTGAGATAGTCAAGAGTATATCAATAAAGTACATCTTTACTCTCATTCAAAAGGGGGCAACCATGCCCTTCATAAATGTAAAAAGGAGAATAGTAATACATATCTCACCAAAGTGCATTTATTGTATAGCTAAACCTCAAATCAAAACTCAAATCTTCCCAGTAGTTCCTTCTCATGGCAGGAACCTAATAAGACCATCTCTAATTAATGTTTACAGATTATATTCCATTAAAGGTTATCAGTTTTACTTACTATTTATTTTAAATGATGGGGTTATCAAAAAGGTCAACATGACCGCTCAACCAAGAGCGAACCACTATAACAAGAGATTTTTAACCCTATCCTTAAGTTATGTGCACACGTCAGGATTTCTTGCAGAAATTTCCTGAAGAAAACCGGAAATTTTCTGCAAGAAATCCGCATTTTTTTTCGCGTTTTTTTTAGCATTTTGCAAGCGAAATTAGCTTGCAGAATGCTAAAGTTTTCCAAGCGATCTGTAGCATCGCTTGGAAAACTGACTGACAGGTTGGTCACACTTGTCAAACATACTGTTTGACAAGTGTGACCAACTTTTTACTATAGATGCTGCTTATGCAGCATCAATAGTAAAAAGATATCATGTTAAAAATAATAAAAAAATAAAAAAATGGTTATACTCACCCTCTGCAGACAGCCGATCTCCTCAGCGGTGTCCGTTCCTATAGATGGTGTGTGCAGGACCTTCAATGACGTTGTGGTCACGTGACGTCATCGCAGGTGCTTCACACACATCATCTATAGGAATGGAAGCGGCAGCATGCACCGCTGAGAGGCGGGAAGGCTCCGGGGCCATCGAAGGTGAGTATATGACTATTTTTTATTTTAATTCTTTTTTTTTACCAATTATATGGTGCCCAGTCCGTGGAGGAGTCTCTTCTCCTCCACCCTGGGTACCAACCGCACATGATCCGCTTACTTCCCGCATGGTGGGCACAGCCCCGTGCGGGAAGTAAGCAGATCAATGCATTCCTAGGTGTGCGGAATCCCCGCAATTCCGCAAATTTAATGAACATGTTGCTTTTTTTTCCGCGATGCGATTTTTTTCGCGGAAAAAAATGCAACATTTGCACAAGAAGTGCGGAATACACTTAAAATAATGGGAGGCATATGTAAGTGTTTTTTCGCATTTTTTTTTGCGTTTTTATCATGTTTTTATAGCGAAAAAACACGAAAAATACTGAACGTGTGCACATGGCCTATGTTGTCAAGAAAGTAAAACACTCATTAATTAGGAGCTCTGTATATAGTGTCAGTTTATAGATAATATACAATGATCACCAGTGCCATTATACACAGGAGCTCTGTATATAGTATACAGTATATAGTGTACAGGTAATACAGTGATCACCAGTGCCATTATACACAGGAGCTCTGTATATAGTGTCACTGCACAGATAATACAGTGATCACTGGTAACATTATACCCTCTGTATATAGTATACAGTGTTCTGTGTCAGTGTACAGGTAACACACTAACTCACCGGTGACGTCTCTTGTTGAAGTTCTTCATCTTCGCTTTTCATCTTCATGTAGCACAAACCGCCATCACTTCTTCCAGCCAGGACTTGTCTCTGCAGAAAATAACACAGTTATCTAGAGCACATTCCCCAATTTTTCCCCAACCTCTACACTACTACAGATGAAGAAAAAACAGGAGCTCTCCTCCCCCACACTGAAAGCAGTATCCTCAAAAATAATATCCTTTAATTAGCCCCTACAGTAATAATATCCCACATTCTGGACCCCACATGTCCTCCCATTCTGCCTTATTTCTCTCCATATTGCCCCCATAGTCATCCATAATAATAGTATAATGCACCCCATAGTCATATATAGTAGTATAATGCACCCCCATAGCAGTATAATGTACCCCATAGTAGTATAATGCACCTCTATAGCAGTATAATGCACCCCCATAGTGGTATAATGCACCCCCATACCGGTATAATGCAGCCCTATGGCGGTATAATGTACCACCATACCAGTATAATGCACCCCCATAGAGCTATAATGCAGCCCAACAGCAGTAAATTCCACACCCATAGTGGTAAAGTGCACCCCTATAGTGTGGAGACACAGGGAATCAGTGGGCACCCAGATCCGCTAGCCGGAACAAGGTGGACCAGGGATTGTCCTGCCGAAAGCCCGCTCTCCTTTTAACATGGGTAGAGCACTACTCAGACAAAAGAGGGTGAGGGTAAAACAGTGTCGCCATAATTTATTGAGCCACCAACACACAATAGCATACAGAACAGTCCCAGCAAATACCCAAGATGATGCAACTTACAGCGTCTCACCCTTTTGATGACTCGCTGGGATTAGAGCTGCTTCCAGCGTCGCATACAACCACCAGTAGCTCTCCACTTTTGGCAGGCCCCCACAGTGAGGAGGTAACAACAAGCTTAGGAAGCTAACCAAGAGCAGTGAGGTATGTCTCCAAAGTGAACCGATTGTCCCAACCTGGATTCTTTAAGACGTCTCTGGGATTACAGTGATAGTCAATGAAGCAGTCCTGTATTCTTCCAGCTGTGTCTGTAGCACCCTAAGCTGAGATGCGGAAGAGTCACACCAACCAGAAGAAAAAGTCTCTTTATACAGTGGCATGTAACTTATTTTTAGATTTAACAATTGTCCTTTAGCCTAGCATCACAGATAATGGGAAGAATGGTGATTAGATCAAGTAGCATTATTTGATAATTTAATCTATTTGCATAGTTTTTCCCTCTCTGCTTTCGAAGTCAACAAACTAGCTCTGTAACCAGTGGTGTAACTTGAAACTCATGAGCCCCGATGCAACAGCTCCAACGGGGACCACAAATATTTTAATTCTTTAATAGCAATACCTATAGAAGAAATGGCCTAAATCAATGGCACTTCCAAAAATGCAAGCAAATCCAACTAGAGCAAGAAGCATAAGCCATAAAGTAAAACCAATCAATTTTATTAGAAAAATATAAAATAGATTAAAATTAAAAAAGGAGTACATGTCCAATAATTGCTGCCTGATAACACCATATAGCCTACATATAATCAGCTAATGTGGCACATCTACAGCCGTCAAAAATATCAAATGGCGCACAGCGCAGATCTATATATGTATAACCCTCCACCAAAGCCAAGATAGAAAATAAATGTAAATTAAGGGGGCAAGTCCCCAAAATGGATTACCAAACTGGTGTATCCAAGGTATTTAGGAAGAAATCCTCCCATTACCAATGTAACTGTCTAAATTTGGCTTGGTGGGTATATATAATAAATAACTAGTAGGGATACACTAGAACCCCATACATAAAGACACAGTGCCGTTGGAAATCACATAAACATAATAGACAAATACCTCATAATAGACAAATACCTCAAGTGAAGAGGCAATAATGAGCACCAAACATAAAGCAGCAAGTGAGGATAGCAATAGTATATAGATGAGTAAAGGGTATATGACCTTATCCAGGCAGTACTGGTCCCCGATGCGCGTTTCGCGTATAGCTTCTTCCTGAGGGGGTTATCATATACTTACTGTATATAACGTGCGTACCTTTATACATCAATGGTGCAACCATGCATAATGGCACTTCCGCTAACAAACCGGGCGTGTGACGTTGCTGTGTGTGTCAGCGCCACCCGCCACCTAGCCACACTTCCATCCCAGGAATCAGGGTGAAGGGGCGGCATCAGCAGCAACATGGAAGCGTCTCCACAGCAACAGACCCGGAAACACCTCCATCCCAAGCATTAGGCAGTTGTAGTTACGCCCCTGTCTGTAACACAATGCATAATTAGCATATCAACAAACATCATTGTTGAGTGGCCATGCCTTAAGGTACCGTCACACTAAACGATATCGCTAGCGATCCGTGACGTTGCAGCGTCCTGGCTAGCGATATCGTTGTGTTTGACACGGCAGCAGCGATCAGGATCCTGCTGTGATATCGCTGGTCAGTGATTAAAGTTCAGAACTTTATTTGGTCGTCAGATCGCCGTGTATCGTTGTGTTTGACAGCAAAAGCAACGATACCAGCGATATTTTACACTGGTAACCAGGGTAAATATCGGGTTACTAAGCGCAGGGCCGCACTTAGTAACCCGATGTTTACCCTGGGACTTCGGCATCGTTGGTCGTTGGAGAGCGGTCTGTGTGACAGCTTTCCAGCGACCAAACAGCGACGCTGCAGCGACCGGCATCGTTGTCTGTATCGCTGCAGCGTCGCTTAGTGTGACGGTACCTTTATTGTTTTACAAAGATAACAGAAGATAAACTGTAGGAGATAATATTAGGGGTTAATATTCATCCTACTAAGAGAGTCAATACTTCAGACAACAGTTTATGATTCTGGGCCTACACAATTTACGTCTGGCATAATTAAGAAAATTTTTTTGAGTCGTCACACATAGTGGTATAATGGAGCCCCATAATAGTAGAATGCACCTCCATAGCAGTATAATGCACCCCGATAGCGATATAATACAGCCCCATATCGCGGCTTTACAAAAAAAAAGGTTTCCCCTTACCTGGCCGAGGTCCAGCAGTATCCTCCGCTAAGATTCAGCTGAGGCGCGCACCATCGATCCGGCGTATGACAGTGATGTCATACATCAGCGATGTGCACATTGACATCGGCTGCCGGCCTGTTATTGGTTGGCGACTGTTATCCTCCTGCACGGCAACATATTTTAACTGATCTTGCGTCTCATGTCGCATAATCAGTTACTGAAGCGGCAGGATCTGCTCGCCAGGCCCCATACACCAGTAAGGGCAGTAAAGCCCTGATGGCGGCCCTGGGTCTGGCCTCTTTCTGCTTCTAGTAAGCCCTGCAGATGAAAAGCTGAAAGGACAATACACTGCATTACTGAAGAATAGCAGCATATCCTACCAGCCACCAATTAAGCGCAGGCTCTAGCCAAAAGGGAAAAAAATGAAAGTTTTTTTTTATTTGTAAACAAATCATTCAAAAGATAAGATTAAATCAAACCCCTTTTCCACTTAGAATGTAAAATTGTTTATTTTTTTTTACAATTCTGTTTTATTGTATTGTATTTTATCAGGCTAAAAGTGAACATCGTTTTAATTTTCTTTTTTATAACCTCCAGATTTGCTATTTTTTTCACTTCACCACCCCAAAAAAATTGAGCAACAACAAAAATGTCATATGTACTCCAAAATGGTACCAATAGAAATAACAGCTTGCCCTGCAGAGAAAAAAAAACTCACATTGATGTACAAAAAATAAAGTAATGGTAAATGCACCGGTGTTCTCAGAGTCAAAGCAGCATCAGGAAACCACTGGCAGCTGTTTTCTGCAGAAGCTCTGCAGCCGATCGTGTGGAGACTCCACTGCTGGCATCTTTCACTGTGTTTCATGTATAGAGAGCAGGCGACTCCTGACCGGAAGCAGTCTGAAAAATGAGCAGGTCACTTCTTGAACGCATACCCATAGAAATCTACACATTCACGCACCTGGGGCCTTTTGGATCTGACCTCCTGGTGACCCCAGCTAAGGCCGGCGGACGCATACCTGGGGCCTCGCAGGCCTGCCAGGTTACTTGTTTTCTATTTTCTGTAAAATTACTTTAGTTAGAATTTTGAAACTCTAGGTATTCCTCAGGTATATAGTTGTTAGTAATTTCCAGTTGTTCATATATTTTTATGTTATAGGCATTTCGGTATAACAACCTTTTTTTGGGACTACCCCATATTCACGCACCTGGGGCCTTTTAGGCCTGTGTGCAAATAACACGGAATAACTCAAATAAAAATACTTTTCAAAATTTATTTTACAATTGCAAGGTAAGGATGCATTCCAACTAGCGCTGGGGTCCGCCAGGAGGGGATCCGTAATGGATCTGACCTCCTGGTGACCCCAGCTAAGGCTGGCGGAATCCCGCCATTCCGGCAGCCTTAGGCCGGTTTCACACGTCAGTGGCTCCGGTACGTGAGGTGACAGTTTCCTCACATACCGGAGCCACTGACACACGTAGACACATTAAAATCTATGCATCTGTGCAGATGTCATTGATTTTTTGCGGACCGTGTCTCCGTGTGCCAAACACGGAGACATGTCAGTGTTCGTGGGAGCGCACGTATTACACGGACCTATTAAAGTCAATGGGTCCGTGTAAAACACGTACCGCACACGGACGTTCTCCGTGTGCAGTCCGTGTGCCGTACAGGAGACAGCGCTACAGTAAGCGCTGTCCCCCCCACATGGTGCTGAAGCCGCGATTCATATCTTCTGTGCAGCAGCGTTTGCTGTAAAGAAGATATGAATAATCCATTTTTTTAGTGGTATTTTGTGTTTAAAATAAAGCTCCATGTCCCCACCCCCTGTGCGCCCCCCCCCACCCACCCCCGCTGTTCTGAAAATACTCACCCGGCTCCCTCGTTGGCTGTCGCTGCTTCCTGTCCTGGCCGCACCTTCTACTGTATGCGGTCACGTGGGGCCGCCGATTACAGTCATGAATATGCGGCTCCACCTCCCATAGGGGTGGAGCCGCATATTCATTACTGTAAATGAGCGGCCCCACGTGACCGCATACAGGAGAAGCTGCGGCCAGGACAGGACACTGCGAGGGAGGCGGGTGAGTATTTTCAGAACAGCGGGCGGGCGCACAGGGGGTGGGGACATGGAGCTTTATTTTAAACACGAAATACCACTAAAAAAATGGATTATTCATATCTTCTTTACAGCAAACGCTGCTGCACAGAAGATATGAATCGCGGCTTCAGCACAATGCAGGGGACAGCGCTAAACTTTAGCGCTGTCTCCTGCACGGTGCGTGTGGTACCCAGTGGGCACACGGGAGGCACACGTGTGCCACACTGATGTGCCACAGAAACGCAGGGGCACACGGACACGGATAATTCCGGTACCGATTTTTTCCGGTACCGGAATTATCTGGATGTGTGAGACTGCCCTTTGCTGGAGTTACCAGGAGGTCAGATCCATTATGGATCCCCTTCTGGCGAACCCCAGCACTACTGGGAACACAGCCTAAGATGTGTATATTTCAAAACATAATTATGTGCATCAAACAAAAAAGTAAGTAAACGGGGACGCCAAATATAGGCATTCTATATGCAATTTTTTTATGAAAACATTTTTTGGTTGTAGCAAACTTGGTGCAGGAATATTTATTTGTAACTTTACATATTCCCCCGACAATTCTCGCATATTATTTTTTCGGCTGAATGTTCCTTGCATACATTTTGTCCGCAAGTAGAACAGAAACGCTCCGATTTTCTTTCCTTCTTTGCTGGACAAATATAGCAGCGGTTTCTTTTTTTTTTTTCTTTGCTCTGGATGTTCCAGAAAGCGTATTCCACATCGGATCATTGCCTCCGTAATTTGCCTTGATAAGCATATCATGCTGCTTCTCTCCATCATAGTAGGCATTAAAAGTTCATAACAAAGTTCTGTCAAAAATAGACGTCTCTTGTCTTTCCTGTTGGCATGGAGTTCTGGATTAGTTTGACAATAAACAATGTAGCTATTGAGGGCTGACACATCAAGGATATTGGAAAAAAGGGCAACAGGCCAACGTTTAGTCTGCCTTTTGCACGAATACTCTCCAATCATTTCATCCATCTTGTCGACACCTCTTTTTGTCTTATTATAATGCAGTATGATTTCAGGTTTTTTTTTTCCTGTCATTGGTGTCAATACTTCCATCATGATGCATTGTACTCAGTAATATCACGGATTTTTCTTTCTTGGCTTTATAAGGCTAGGTTCACATTGCGTTAGGGCAATCCGTTTAGCACTAGCGGATTGCGCTAACGCAATGTTTTTGTAGGGGCCGCGTTTAGGGGTCACGCTAACATCCCCGCTCTCGCAGATCCCCGATCTGCGAGAGCGGGGAACGGACCTCGGGCGCGCCGCGGACGCTGCAAGCAGCGTCCGAGGCGCGCTACAAAAGAACGGCACATCGCTAGCGCGAGCCGAAAAAGGCACGCGCTAGCGATGCGCTACAGGCGAAATTTACATTGCTGTCAATGGGTGCGCTAACGGACCCATTGCACGGCGTTAATTGCGACATTTTCGCCGTGCAACGCTGTCCGTTAGCGATCACCCACTAACGCAATGTGAACCTAGCCTAAGACACCATTGTTGCTTGATTGCAGAAACCGAATACACTCTCGTAGATTGTTCGCTGTGCATTGTGCTTCATGATTGGAGGAATTTCGCGGCGGTTTGGCCTCATAGTACCAACAAGTGTAAGTTGCTTTTGAAGCAAAAAGTTGGCCATTTCAAAATTGGTAAAGTAATTATTCATTGTAATATTTTTATTCTTTTTTTTTTTCTTATTTTTATTATTTTTATGTTGTCATGCAGAATCCACACTCTTCCCAGCAATAGCAGAGTCATAAAAGTTCTTCCCCAGCAACAATACAGACAAAAAGACTGAGTATCACATGTAAACCTAGTACAGGCCTAAAAGGCCCCAGGTGCGTGAATATGGGGTAGTCCCAAAAAAAGGTTGTTATACCGAAATGTCTGTAACATAAAAATATATGAATAACTGGAAATTACTAACAACTATATACCTGAGGATTACCTAGATTTTCAAAATTCTAACTAAAGTACTTTTACAGAAAATAGAAAACAAGTAACCTGGCAGGCCTGCGAGGCCCCAGGTATGCGTTCTAGGGTTAACCGCATCAGGGTTTCAAGACCCTGAAGTGGTTAAAAGGCGCTACTTAAGACATAACTTCTAAAATGGCTGTGCGTTATGTTCATTTAACGGGACATAATCTGCCTGAAAGACCACATTTGTACATACCCCTATGGGTCTCAACAGCTAAACGTCTATCTAAATGTAATAACTATAATTCTACTCGCCCACAGAATAAAGTGATCACACCTTATTACCACATAGGGAATACTGTAAAAACAGAATCCAAAAAGAAATGATGACATTTTTTTAGTTTTCCCATTCTACCCCACAGATTTTTTTTTTCTGTTTTTAATACATTAATCTATGTGACAGAATTCTGTCTTAATTTGTATAAAAAAAAACCTGAACTACATTTCTCACACCACTTATA